>NC_044561.1:23001661-23226661 GCF_007565055.1 Rhinopithecus roxellana | reverse complement strand
ACCTCTTACCAAGGGCATTGCTCTCCAACAGGACATTTTGGTCTCCTCCAACTTACACAGCCCTGCCTCCAAATGCAGTTCATACACAATATCTAACTAGAGCCCCATCCCTCAGCTCCCAGGGACGACATGACAGGAGATTTCACAGATGAGAAAGTGAAGATTTTAAAGCCACGTGCCCACACTCACAGGGGCATCAGAGGTGACCTGGGGTTTGAAGCCATGTTCATGTGCATCTCAGTGCTGTGAACTCACTCATGCCCCATGGTCATGGAGCCCCTGCAGGGCCTGGCATCAGAGCAGGGTGGTCCCTCAGGATGTTCATGCTCAAGCCTGGTGTAGATCGATGCAGATAGTAGCAGGAGTTCTCTAAGCAAAAATAACTCATGGGAATATTTTAAAACAGAGAGTACTCATCAGCTCCAGCTGCAGTAACAAAATACCACAGAGTGGGTGGCTTAAACAACAGAAATTTATATTGTCACAATTCCAAAGGCCAAAAGTCCAAGATCAAAGTGCCAGCAAATTCTGTTTCTGGTGAGGGCTCTCTTCTCTGCTTGCAGACAGCCACCTTCTTGCTGGGTCCTCACATGGCCTTTCTTCTCCTTGTGCTCTGAGAGAGATATCTGATGTCCCTTCTTCTTCTGATAAGAACACCAGTCCTATTGGGTTAGAGTCCTGTCTTTATGACCTCATTTAATCTTAATCATCTCCCTCAAGTTCCTATATCCAAACAGTCACATCGATGGTTAGAGTTTCAACATATGAGCCTGGAGAGGCCACAGTTCAGTCTACAACATGAGAGAATGAAAGAAAAATGAAAGTAGGGAGGGAGGAAAGAGAGACTAAAGTAACAAGCAACAAGCGAAGAAAACAAGAGAGATGAAGAGGAGAGTAGAAAGAGGGCGATAAAAGAAAGGCGAGATGGGATTATGACCTGTGTAATGCCTTGAGCATGCCACCATTAGCTGGGGATGCTTGCAGCCACCAGAAATTGTTCATCTGGGACCTCTGGAACAACTGGGCCACAAATATGGAGTTTGAAAACAATGAAGTTTATATCTGAGAGTCATAACTACTAACCCTTTGATATAATGAATTTACAAAGAACAAAAATCTGGTTGCCATGGCTGGAATGCCATTCAGAAGTCAACTAACCAAATATCTTCGTTTTGCATTCAGAAAAATGGGAGCCCAGAGTGGGGAAGGCACCTGCCCCAGGTCACACAGCTCGTGCAAATCCAAATCTTCTGACTGTACCTGCGGTGTTTCTTTCAGGAGGTCAGAGGCTGCAGAGAGAGGCAGTTATGGGCTGGGCAATCAGCATCAGAAAACAGAGAAGAATTGAAGTGTGTGAGACAGAGCTAGGCTCTAAAACAAGACCTATCAACAGAGCCGAGGGCTCCCAGGATACAGAATAGGCAGATAGGTGTGCAGGTTGCACACTGAGCAAGAACCCATGATTGAGTAAAAGACCAGTGGCTGAAACCCAGTTCCCATTCTGTAACAGTCGTGCACCCTGGCAGAGAGCTGCATTTACCCAGAGGAACAGACAGGCTTCTAATTTTCAGAAAGGCAACACATTGGCCTGTAGAGGTTTTTTGAGGAGATTCAGATTGATAGGGCACCTACTATGTGCCAGAATTTTGCAGGGATCCTACTCACATTATTTTATTTAACTCCTTATGACTAACTCTGCAATAGGGATTGGTATTTTCATCATACAGAAGGGGAAACTGAGGCGTAGAGTAGTGAAAAGACTTGTCACAAAAGTGCTGGCACATGGTTTCCTGCTCAGCAGTGGTAATCATGTTTGTCAGAACCTCACTGGGGGCTGCCCCTCGCCTGAGAGCTTTGTATGCAATATTCCACCTAATATTCATGGCAATATCCCCATGTTGGAGAAGCGAAACAGATGCTCAGAGGGGAAATAAATTTCTGAGGCCACCTGGATGTGTCCAGTCCTCCCTCTGCCCATGTGATTTCTAGGAGCTGGGACTTTTTTGTGAGGCTGAACCTCAGGCAGGTGTGGGGCTCCCCAGGCTTGGCAGGCAATTACCATAGTATCTCTTCCACCCTCATTCTCCCTCTCTTCCTGGTGCTCCCCCACCCCCATCTCAGACCAACCCACAAGAGGTGGGAGGGACGTCCCACTCCCCAGACAGAAGGTTCCACGTGGCTCCCAAACCTGGGGTGTCAGTTCCCGCAGCTCAGGCGCAGCAGCCAAACCCACCCTCCTTCTGGGGGAGGCGAGATGTGGAGAGGCTGGGGGCCCGAGCGCTCGGGCTCAGCAGCCGGACGGGCAGACTGAGAGGTTCCTTGCCAAGGGAGGTGTGATCTCCCCCGGCTCAGCGTCCTGGAGTGCGAACTTCAAACGCCCGATTCTCAACATTTGGCCATATTTTTTTTCTTATCCCAAAGCAAATCCGGCTCCAATGTGGGTTCCCAGTGCCTGGCTGGGTTGCAGTTGGCTGCTTTGTGGAGTGAGAGTAGCTGCTCACACAAGGGGGATTTGAAAGGGAAAACCTGGGTAGGGAAGTGGGGAGCAGGAAAGGGCAACTTTCCCTATGGCTGACCTGGGGGAGGGTTGTTGATGTGTGGTGGGTGGGTGAATGAATAGAAAGATGGAGACATGAGCAGACAGGCACTGAGGAGGCAGTCTGGAGAGGATCAGCCCAGGACCCACACATTACCTCTCTCTCCCCTGGACCCCTGGGCCCCTTGCAGCCTTTATTATCTCACTCACCTCCCTGGACGGTGAAGGGCCCTGTCCCTGTCTGCCTCTCAAGGGTCTGAGCCTTGCTAAGCTCTATATGGCTGGAGCTGAACACAGGGTCTGACATGGCCCATGCCAGAGTTGAGGGAGAAAGGAAGGAAGGAGGTGGGAGAAAAGGAAGGAGAGAAGGTGAATCGAGGGAAGTTTGACATATATATAAATAGCATGACATCCTACACACAGTGAAGAACAATCTACTGCTACATCCATGTGCGAATCTCACAGGCATATGCATAAGCAAAAGAAGCCAGACACAAAACGAGAGAAACCAGACAATCCCATTTGTGTGAGTTTCTGAACAGGCGCAACCAAGCTATGCTAGGGGTCAGAAGAATGGTTATCTCTGGGAGAATATGAATTTGGGGGATAAGTGGCTGTCTTTTGGAATATTGGAAATGTTCTAAATCTTGTTCTGGCTGACAGTTTCATGGGTGTCTATGTAGCTGAAGGCCCATCAAGTTGTACAATGAATATTGGTATAGCTTGGCCATACAGTTTTCTAATATGTAAGTTTTGTAGCTCATTTTTAAAAATAAATACTACAATACAAAATGGATGGATGATGAATCCATTGATTCATCCTTCGATCAGGTTGATAGATGGAAGGGTAGATGGATGAATGGATGGATAGATAGGTGGGTGGATGGATGGATGAATGGATGAATAGATAGGTGAATTATTGGATGGATGGATGGATGGATGGATGGATGGATGGATGGATGGATGGACTGATGGACGGGTGGGTGGATGGATGGATGGATGGATGGATGGATGGATGGACTGACGGATAGGTGGATGGATGGATGGATGGATGGATGGATGGATGGATGGATGGATGTGTGTAGATGGGTGGATGGATGGGGGATAGATGGTTGGATGGATGGGTAGACAAAGGCAGGCACTCATTCAGTGGACATTTATGGAGACTTGGTGCGTGTTGGGCCCTGTGCTTGTTTTGGGACATGCAGACAAATGTTTTCTAGCCTCTGCCTCTAAGGAACTCAGACTCACTTGGGAGACCGGTGCATGCAGACATTATAACAAAACAGGAGGAAAAGAAAGGAGAAGAATGAAAATATTTGCCAAGACCACCAGATAGGTAGAATGGGATAAAAGCAGAGCACTAGATGGGAAGCAGGACAGTACAAGAGAAAGATATGTGAAAAATGAAGGTGGATGAATGGTGACTGAGTGGATGGATGCGGGGAAGATGGGTCAATGAAGAATTTATTTTACTCCTCAAAGGTAAAAGTTGCCTTGCACATTGTAAATGTTTAATTACATATTGTGATATTATGAAATATATTTGGTTGTCCCTGGCATAAGGCTCCTGTAACCCTTGAAATCTCTGGGGTTATGAGTGTCTTTGTATGCTAATGAGATGACTGGTGGCTGGCAACCTCCAAATACCTTCAGGGTGAGGCCAGGAAAGACCTAGACATGATTAGAGGGTTGAGACTTTCAGCCTCAACCCCACCAACTCCTGGGAGGAAAATGCGGGTGAAGATTGAGTTGGTCACCAATGGCCAATGATTTAATCAATTAAAAACTATGTAATGAAGCCTCCATAAAAATCCCAAAGGACTGGGTTCTGGGAACTTCCAGATAGCTGAACACGTGGAGGATCCTTGTGGGTGGCACACCCAGGCGAGGGCATGGAAGCTCTGTGCTCCTTTCCACGTGCCTTGCCCTATGCATTGCTTCATCAGACTGTTCATCTGTGTCATTTGTAATATGCTTTATAATAAACTGGTAAACGTAAATCACGTGTTCCCCCCAACTTCTGTGAGCCTGCTTTAGCAAATTAATTGAACCTGGAAAGGGATTCGTGGGAACCCCAGTTTATAGACAACGGGTCAGAAGCTCCAGAGGCCTGAACCTGTGACTAGCATCTGACGTGGGGGATGGAGCCCTCAACCTGTGGGATCTGACACTATCTCCAGGTAGACAGTGTCAGAATTCGGTTAAATTAGAGGATACCCAGCTGCTGTCCATCGGAGAATCTGCTAGAGAAAATAATTGGTTTTGGGAGGGCAGAAATCTCTGACCATCCTGGTGACCAGGGGTGCCGTGCTGTATTAGTGATGAGAGAGAGCAGGAAAAAAAGTGTTAGTTTTTTTCCTTTCTATCCTTACAAGTGTTGAATGAATAAATCAACTAATTGAATATGTTTTAGTTCTAGTTTCTCTAGCATGTCTGATGGCAAATAAAATCAAGGAATGCCCTTAAGCATTTTGAAGTTCTTTGGTCTAATTGTCTTCCTGCTCAGATCCAGCCTGGAGAAATAATCAGGGATACAGGAAGGGCCCAGGACACGGGTGATCATTGTGGTTTTATTTGTAATGGCAAAGGTTGGTAGACAATCCTCAAAAAGTATCAACAGGGAACTTCGACGCAGCCTCATGGGAACATGATGACCAAATAAGTCAGGGGGGAGGTGTTTTAATGACAGGAGAAAATACTTAGGAAGGAAAGTAAAGATAAAATAAAATAATTCGTATATATTATAAAAGTATGTATACAATATGAACTCACTAATGTTTATTTTGTTTTAAGTGCATAAAAAAGGATTTAGAGAAGCTTACGTCAAAGCATTCTGGTGGCTTTCCCTAAGTGGCAGGATATTTTTGTTTTCTACTCTTTTACATATCTCATGTTAACTGACCATTCCACAATTACAATGCAGGACTTTCATGATCAGGTAAAGAAAGGCCATTCCCACTTTGTCAACTTCAAGAAAAAAAATAGGAAATTTGCTCTGAAAAATAATGATGATGTCAGGGATGCAACCACGGCAATCAATTCCAAACAGTTTCGTCTTGAAGCTGCCCGCTTTTAGTTCTCAGAGACTCCTGTGTACCTCAAAGCAAAGTTGTACTGAGAGCCTCGCATGGGGCAGATGCATTGATATTTTTAGACAGTCCCATCATTCCTCCAACACATGTTTTTTGAGTTACCTACTAGGACCCAGGTAGGCCAATGGGCTGCAAGGGAAGCCCATTGCTGGGAGTGAGTGTTTTGTTAGACGCCAAACCTGAGTTAGCTGCACTGCCACCTCTACCCACTCAAGCAAGGGATGAGAAGAGTGGCTCACTCTATGGAATCCTTACTTCGTGCCAGGGACTTGACATGCATCAAGACTAATCTTGATCCAGCCCTAAGAGATTTGCACATCCATATTTCACAGACGAGGAAACTGAGGCTCAGAGAGGCCAGGTAACCTCTCCAAGGACACACAGCAAGGGTGTGCCAGAGATAGAGCCTGTGGTTCCAAGCACAGAGTATTCTCTCTCTGTGACCTGCTTCAACTCAGGAGTCATGAGAATTGCAGCCAGTCATGGGGAGAAGACAAACAAGAAATAATAGAAAGATAATACAATGTGAGAGGCAAATCAAGCACGACGAAAGCAGGAAGTGACAAATATGTGCCAGTTTTTAGTCAGGAGGAGTTCAGGGACACGCTCCATGAAGTGGGGCATTTAAGCCAAGACCTGAGTGAAGGAGAAAACCATGTGCAGAACCAAGAAGAGCATCCCAGGCTGTAGGCACAGCAGGTGCAAAGGCCCTGAGGCAGGACAGAGGTGCTTGGCACAAGCAAGGAACAGCAGGAGGCCAGTGGCACTGGAGTAGGGTGGGCATGAGGAGAGAGGGAAGGTGCTAGGAGGTGAAGACAATGAGGTCTCCAGATCACATAGGACCCTGGAGGACTGAGAAATGCCTTGGGATGTTCACCATCCAAGGGTTTTGTGCAAGATCCACATTATAACAAGATCCAGCAGGCTGATGAGGGGAAAACAAACCGCAGTCAGGCAAGGACAGAAGTGGCTACTGCAACAGTCCAAGCGAGAGATGAGTATGGCTTAGCAGAAGCGACCCCTCCCCACTAACAAAACAAAACAAAACAGTAATTTAACTCAGTGGAACCTGTTTATTCTGTGATGAACTCAGACAAACTGGCTTTGGAGGGACCATCTCCCTCATGAAACTCACAGACCCAGGGCAGGTCAGGAGCAGGTTGGCTGAGAGGGTGTGGGGTCTGGAACACTCCATAGCAGGAGGAGACCTTTGCAGGGCTGCTCAGCTGGAAGTGAAGATGTGGGAGCCAGCTTCTTTGGTTGCCACCCCACTGTGGACCAGCTCCCTCAGTTAACCATCAAAAGCTCTCAATAACATCCACTTACAACAGCCTGTGGGATTTGGTTACACCATGAGCAGAGACTGAATCTCTCTTGACCACCCAGTTATAGATGAGGAGACAGAGGGTCAGAGAGGCCAGGTAACCTGCCTAAGGCCTCACTGGAGATTCTCCTCTATCACATAACTGGTAACTGGCAGGGCCTGGGTTTGAATTGTGACAGCCTGCTCCAGGGCTCACATTGCAACCACCATCATATGGCCCTGACATCCCAGTTGATGAACATGTATTTTATGAAATGACAAAAGTCTATTAATCACTGTCCTGGGGCTCCATCCTATAGCCCCCGAGGACAGAGAGAGGCACAATGTATAGAACATAGAAGGGGCCAGTATAACGAATACTTTCCAGGGCCAGAATTCTTCAAAGCTGAAATTGGCTGTGGGCATGTGGTAGAGAGCTCCCCATCCCTGAAGGCAAACAAGCAGAAAGTAGTCAATCACTGTATATACATGGGCTTCAAATGTTCAGTTGGGATATACTAGATGTTCTGTATTACTTCTCCCAACCTTAACACCCTATACATAGTCAGTCATTCATCTATAGATTTATTCATGCAATTATTGAGCATTTACTAGGCACCTGGCACTTGGTTAAATATGGAGACAGAAAACAAACAAAAAAAAATCAGCATGGTCCCAGTCTTCATGAAGTTTACAGAGAAAGTGACAGCATAAGCATTTTGGTAACATTTACTCTCTTACCAAAAGTGTTGCCTATAGTCCAGAGATATTTATATCACGTAACCTCATTAAACTTTTCCCAAGTAGAGGTTAGCATGCTGCCTTTCATAGGAGGAACTGAGGCACGAAGAAGTGCAGGGAGCTGCCCAAATCGTGTGTTAAAGACAGAGACAAGACACAAACCTTGATCTATAAAAATCTCTGTAAGAACTTTGTCTCCTATCCAAGGAACAGGTCTACAATCCCTACAGAATATTCAGGGCTCCCTGGAAGACACTAACCACCCCCGCCCCAACCCCCCACACAGACAAACACACAAAAAACCTTCATGCCAATTTCCCTGGCCAAGGATGCTTTAGGAAACCCTCATCTTCCTTCTTAGGCAGTAGAAGAAGACCTTCGGCAAAAGCCAGACCACTTTCCTCTACGCTTAATGTATTCTCGACTAAATTAAAGTCATACTTCATTTTAAATTAAGGGAATTTTAAAAAAATAAAATATCTACAACATTTAAATATCATTAGTAATTACATTTTATTTTATTTCAAGCTGGTTGGGAACATTTTATTTCTAATTAGGTACATTTGTTTTTAATATCCAGTTTACCAAACAGAAGGACCTCGCTGAACTGAATGGGGAGTGGGAAGGGACTAGCTAGGTCTAGCATGCGATTGGAGGAAGCGAGCTCGGCAGAGATCAGAAAGATCCCCCAGACCACAGGCGCTGCTCCTTCTACACTTACATCTCTGGGACCAGCAGCTCTTCTGCCTTTATTATTAGTCGTTGAAGAAGCAATGGGGAGCATGCAAAATTGGGCACTGGTGGAAACTTGTAATAATAATTACAGAAAACTTAATTTAACCAGCATTTACTATATATAAAGCATTTGTACTAAGCATTTTACTACTTGAAGCACCACTGCTAATGATGATAATAATCAGCTAACATTTATCGAGTAGTTGCCATATGCCCAGCACTTCATATACAGGATTATTTTAATCTTCACAAGAAACTTTCTTAGGTAGAATCAATCCATCATTCTCAATTCTATAATCCAAAAAGCTCTGAAAACTTCAAGTATTTTCGGAATGCATTTGGCAGCAAACCCTGACCTCACCTAAAAAGAGGTACTCTGGAATCTTTGTGAACCCTTGGACTGGGAGCCAGCACAATCTGTTGCAGAAAGACTGGCACTGCCCCAGCCGCTGGTGGTGAGACCTCTCTGAAATCTGAAAAAGACCTGATCCTAAAAGATCTGGATGAGGGATGGTAGGCCTGTGTACTGTTTTACCAACTTTACAGGTGAGGAGAGAGTTGGATATTGAAATAACTTACCTCAGGGTCACACAGCTCTGGAGTGTGGATTTGAACTTACATCTTCCTGTTACACTGTTCAAAACAACAGAAGATCAGCCCTGGTGGCCCCCACCTGTGCCCATGTCTTACCCCCTTGGTCCTGGGGCAAGAGCTTGGTGTCCCAAGTGGGACTAAAACCCAGGACTCTGACTTGTTGCCCCGTCTACCCCGGTTCAGCTAACTGGGCAGAGTATGTATTGCCTGGCTCTGTGACTGACATGACAACCTTCACCCTGAAGGAATGAGCTTGGGGTTGGCTGATTACTGAACTAGGAGGGACCTCAGATGTTATGGAAAATCTACAGTTAATACTTTGGGGGCATTTTCATATAAGATGTAGGTGTCTGAACTTCACACCTACCTGTGGAATAAGAATCTTTAAGGGTGTGACCCCGGAACCTGCATTTTCAATATTCTCTCCCCGTCATGACCTGATGATGAGCAGTTCAGAATCATCTCGTTCCCCCTCCACCAGCACCTGTTGTATGAATCTTCTCTCCAGCCTCCCTGACAGAAAGATGCTTGATCTGTTTTGTTTGCATACCTCCAGTAATGGGGAGCTCACTCACTCTCATAGCTATTAAGTCCAAACCTTAAGCTTATGAAACATCCCAATGCTGATCCCTGGAGGCTTGCAGAAGAAAAGCTGCTTCTGCACAGGCTACCTTGATTGGGGGCAGATTACACATTGTGTGTGTGTGTGTGTGGACAGTGGCCAAAGAGGTGGCTGGGACTCTATTCCAATGTTGTCAGAAGTCATCATTCAGATGAAGGAACAGTAATGAAGTTTCAAACAAAATATGCATTGCCACATTTGCATTTGAGAAAAATCAAGCTGGGGCCACTACCTGTGGCCAGTAGATTAGATGATGTCAGGCAAAGTTGACCAAACAGGTGATCCAAAGACCCCCGCTGTGCCCGTAACTTCTTTATGATCTCATGCAAGGTCATAAACTCCACCCAAGTTTTTTGAGACTCAGTTTTGTCTTCTGTAAAATGTAACAAGCAATAACTGCCTCTTAGGGATGTATAGAGAGAATTCCCACAGGAGAGAGATGGCATATTTCAAATTGGGACCATTTGATCCAGGGGCTGGTCATTAAGACGGAGCAGGGTATAGAGAAGCCATTAGGGGTGATACGGAACAGCACCAAAGGGTTAGTAACAGTGGGGAACTGTTTGCGCTCCCAGGCCTGAAAGAGTGGAGTAGGGTGGGATTACCTGGAAAGAGAGAGAGACAGAAGGAGAATGAGATTGAGGGAAGGGCTGCCTGGCAGGGGAAGCTGACGCCTTCAGGCAAGTGAAGAAGCCAGCCCGCAGCAACTCTGCAGGGAAGAATGTGGGGAAATAAATGCCTTCATCTCTCTCTTGTCCCACCCGCAGAGCTCCTTCTGGGATTCTCTATTGGCTGAACTCAGCCAGAAGCTGCCTAGGGAGACCCCCACAACTGGATGCAGCCCACTGAAGTCAGCTTCCTGGGGTGCATAGCCGAAGGTAGCAGGGTGCAGAAAGAATCTGAAGGGGCAAATGAACAATGTAGAACATATCTGTGCTGAAGACGTAAGGAGAGAGTGGAGGTCAGAAGCTGGCAGGGTCCCTGGTGCATGTGTCAGCTGTTAAAGGTAAGTCCCCTCCCGCTGCCACAGCCCTGCTGTCCTTGGCATTGATTGACACCCCAAAGCTCAAGGACCTTGGGTCGGACCCCTCAGAGATTGTAGGGCCCACCAAGTGGCCAGTCCTGGGCACTGCACAGACACGGGGCATGGGTTTGCCAGGAAGCCAGCCAGGCTTGAGACCAGGGGCCGCTGGGGCTGTTTGTGCAATTCTGCCTGCTCGTAGCTGTGAGCTGCGTAGCCACGAGCTGTCGATATCAAGAGGCTGACATTTAACATGCAGCAGCTTCCTGTGATGGATAAATATTAAACACAGCACGACCGACAGGACTAAGTAAATATCTATTAGTCTCCGAGATGGAGTCTGCAGGCACAAGGAGAGGATGTCCTAATTGTTCACCCTTCTTGTAATATTAAATAAGCATCTCGCTAGATTTCAGCCAGGAGGAGTTGCCTTGCTTGGTTCTCTCAATTTCTCTCTCTCTCTCTCTCTCTCTCTCTCTCTCTCCCCATCTCTTTTGATTTCTCTCAATCTCTTTCTAAGTTTATTATATTAACTCAAAGAGTCTTATATTTTTTGAGACCAGGCCAGAAAAAAAAATAACATGAAAAAGTAAGCATTTTCATGACCTTCCTCCAAAGACTGGAATAGAAAGCAAAACTACAGGAGACCCTAGTAATGGTACAATTCAACCTATTTCGTTATAAGTGTTAAGAAAAAAAAAAGGTGAACGACAGGAGGAAGATTGTGGCAAAAATCCCTAACCCATGATGTCAGGTCTAGTGCTGGCTATCTTTCATCACCATTGGAAAGTCTAATTTTCTACTCTGTGTATGTGTGCATGTGTGTGTATACATACATTATATTATCTATAATACACTATCTACTATATATATCTACCCTGAATATTATCTATTATACACACACACACACACACAATACATACATACACACACTTTGGCAACATGCTACAGTGCCATGTTGATGAGCACCAGGCATTCAATCAACCAATGCATGTTAACTATGCACCTGCTATAAGACAGACACTGTGCCAGGCTTTGAGTCAGAGGAGCAAACAAGACAGAGTAGGTCATTGACTGTATTTGTTATTTACTGTTATATAGCAAGTCACCACAAACTTTGTAGTCGAGAAAAACAAATAAATATTTATTATCTCATGTTTTCTGTGGGTCAGGAATCCAGGCTTTGCAAGATCCTCTGCTCAGGATCTCTCATGAGACTGCAATCACAGTGTTGTCTGGGGCTGCAGTCTCATCTGCAAGGTTGACTGGGGAAGGAGCCACTTCCAAACTCATGTGCTTGTTGGCAGAATTCTGTTCCATTAACACTGAGTAATGAAGGCTTCTGTTTTTCATTGGCTGTTGGCTATAGGCTGTCTCCAGTTCCTTACCCTGGGGGTCTCTCCATAGGTTGGCTTACAACATGGCCACTGGCGCCATCCAAGCTAGTAAGGGAGAGAATGTATTAGCATATTAGCAAACTAGGCATTACAGTTTTATACAGTATAATCATAGACGTGACATCCTATCCCCTTTGTAGCACTGGGTAGAGGCAAGACACTCAAGGGAAGTGTCACAAAAGAGTGTGTGAGTACTGGGAAGTGGAGATCATGAGGCCCACCTTATAGTTTATTGTCCACATTGGCAATGGAGCTTATGTTCCAGTAGAGAAGGCAGACAACACATACAGAGATCAAGAAAATCATCACTAATAGTGAAAAATGTCAGGAAGAAAATCACCAGGGATCTTTGATCAAAGATGGTGAAAGGCTAGTTCAAGGACAATGTGGAGACAGAAGGAGCTACTTTACACAGGGCCCCAGAAATAGCCTCTCATGAAGAGATCATTTTAGTGGAGACTTGTTGAATGAGAACAACCTAATCTTGCTGTGGTGAAAGGGCACTTGGGCAGACGGAATGGCAAGAACAAAAGTCTGAAGGCAGAAACGAGGCCAGTGTCATTGAAGTACAGTGGCATAGTGGAGTTTGGTTTGCAATAAGGTTGAGAGGTAGGTAGAACTCAGGCCATGCAGGGACTTACAGGTCAAGTGAGGGGAGACATTAAGATTTTATTCTTAGGGTGATGGGCAGTGTATTAGTGCCTAGGGCTGCTGTAACCAATTGTGACAAACTGCGTGGCTTTCAGCAATAGGAATTCACTTTCTCACAGTTCTGAAAGCCAGAAGTCTGAAATCCAGGTGTCGGCAAGGCTATGCTCCCTCTGAAGGCTCTAAGAGTTAATCTTTTCAGCTGGGCCTGGTGGCATGCACCTGTAGTCCCAGCTACTTGGGAGGCTGAGGCAGGAGAATCACTTGAACCCAGGAGATGGAGGTTGTGGTGAGCTGAGATCGCACCACTGCACTCCAGCCTGGTGACAGAGCGAGACTCCATCTCAAAAAAAGAAAAAAAGAAAAAGAAAAAAGAAAAAAAGTTAATTTTTTCCAGGCCTCTCTCCTGGCTCCCAGAGTTGCTAACACTCGTCAGTGTTCCTCGCCTCACAGGCATGTCATTCCAGTCCCCGTTTCTGTCACCACATAGCATTCTCTTCCTGTGTGTCCTTATAGTTTCCTTGTCCTCTCTCTATAAGGACACTGGTCCTATTGGATTAAGGGTCTACCCTACCCCAGTAGTACCCCCATCATAATGTACAGCTTAATGACATCTGCAAAGACCCTATTTCCAAATAAGATCACAGTCACAGGCTCCAGAGATTAGGACTTTAATATATTCTTTGGGGTGGGGAGACACCATTCAGTCCACAACTGGAAGTCATTGGAGGGTTTGAAAAAGAGGAATGGTGCTTTTTAGAGAGCCCTTAGGTTACTGTCTAGAAAATAAATTTGGGGGCAAGCATCATAACTGGAATTGCAGGTAGATGACCATGCAGATTCATAATGAAGATGGCTAGGTCAAGGGTGAGAACAGTGGCAAAGAAGGGAGGTCTCAGTGGGAGGTAGGTGCACTGGGGGTGGGAAAGGATGGCTGTGCCCTCTTTGTTGTGATCTGTCATCTCATTATTCTGGGAAGATGGCCTCTGGTTGGAGAATAGGAATAGCAAGAGGTGGTATAGGGGGCACATACTGGAGAAGACCATGGTAGGGGCAGGAGGTGGGTGCCCATTGAAGTCTGTGTACAAATATCCCATTTCTCCCCCCTCCATTTGAAACAGAAGTGGAGAGTATGAACATAAGCAAGAGAAAGTGATGAGTATCCCCTCCAGGAGAACTTTAAGAGCCAGTGAGTGATTTGCTGGGCTCCCAAGCCCTCTGCTGTGATGACAGCAAAGCCCCAAATCATGACGCCTCTATCAGTCTGGACCCCTCAGCAGAGCCAGCTTCACAGGTGAGCAACCTGTGCAGTCATACAGGGTCCCACAGTTAAAGGGACCCTGCACTTGGTTTATTGCTGTGTTGTCACCATCTTCAAATTCTTAGCAATATTTGAACAAGGAGTCCTGCATTTGCATTGTGCACTGAGCTCTGCAAATTACAGAGTTAGTGCTACCTCTGAGTGAGGCCAGTGCTTTGCAACACCTCAGCTGCCTCATGGGGAGCAAGTAGCATAACTGAGAAATAAAGATTGTCTGAAGTCACTACAATTCAGGAATTATTTTGTTATGGCAGAATAGCTTAGCCTATTCTAACTGCCCATGGAAGCAACATCAGGGCCAAAGGCTTCTAGAGGGGAAAGAAATGAGCCTAGAAGAAAGAGCACTAAGATGTGCTCAAATCTCTTGTCTTACGTTTTGAGCTCTGGGTGAGATGTGCTTGGGAGGTATGTTTGTTCTTATTCCAAGGGCAACTACATTTCTAACTAGATCTATGCTCTGTTGGTATATGTCTTGGATAAAACCTCTCAGGCTTAGACAGACCTGAGTTGCACTACTGGCTGTGTGACTTTGAGCAGATGACTCAACTCTCCAAGGCTCAAATTCTCACCTGTAACATAAGAGTAATCGTGACAGGTTCTCCCTCAGGGCTGCTATGATAATGCGAGTAAGTGCTCAAATCGTGGTAGCTATTATTGTTGTTGTTGTTGAAGAATGAAGAGTGTGAGGCTTCACCAAAGCCACCTTCCCCACCTGATCCCTCTGAGTCTCATCCATTTAGCTGGAGTGGATGAATCAGAACTTTCCCCATGGGAGCATTCATAAAAAGGGGACATCCCAGCACAGCATATGTTTTCCACGGAGATCCCGGGAAGCACAACAAGCCAAGAAGAGCAGAGCAAAGCATCCCAAGGAAGGAATCTAAGTCTGCAACAGAGCACTCACAAGGCGGGTGCCTTTATCCCTGCTGTGCATTCAAGGAAAGGAGATCCAGAGAGGTTGTAGCATCAGTCCTTAGTCACAAAAAATTAGTAGCAGACCTGGGATTCATGCCAAGACATTCTGATGCCCTAACCAGGTATCTGAACCACACCACTGCATGGCTTTTTGCAAAACTGTGGTTGATAAATTTGCCCTTTGTTATTTTGTGTCCTTCATGCCAGTAACTAACACAGTAAATTCCCATGCAAGTTTATTTCAAGGTTAACACTTGCCTTGGTAGATGACTTCCCTTGCTTTCTCTCATCAGAAATCTCTAACCGTGCAGGGTAAGCCTGGATGGCAAGGAGCTTAGAACACAACTCAGTGGTCATGGGTCTGACGTCATTCATCATTTTGCATAACCTTCAAGGTCCTCTGACCTCCTCTCTCCTTCAAAATCTTACTTTGGGCTCTGCCTCTTCCAAGAAGCAGTAGCAAGTCCCCCAGCTGATGAGCAGAGTCAAAATTTTTGTAAATGTACATACCAATGGAGTTATTTTAGAATATGTCCAGGCCTGCAGACGATGACTGCAAAAGCCCTACTATTGGCAGAGCAGTGAGAAAACTGGTTTCACGGTCATGCCTTGTGTGTTAGTTATCTATTGACTTACGCTAATTGACTGATGCTGCTTTTAAAAAAAACCCACAAAACCTCAGTAGCAGACAGCAATAAGTTTGTATTGCTTGTGCATTTAGGGTGCTCAGCCAGGTGGTTCTGCTGCTCTTACTGGGGATCACTCACATGTCCAGGGCTTGGATGGCTGTTGGCTGATTGAGACTGGCCTCAGTTGGAATGATTCTGGCATTTCAGTTTGCTCCATATATCTCTCATCCTCCAGGCTAGCCTGTGCATGTACATCTTGCTGTGATGGCAAGGGGCAGGAGAAAGAAAGCCCATCCAAAAAAGCATATTCGAAGCCTATGTATCCCATAAGCTGACATCTTGTTGCCCAAAGCATGTCATGTGGGTGGTCCAGAGTCAGTGTTGAAGGGCTCTGCAAAATCACATGGTAAAGAATGTGGTTGCAGGGAGGAGTGAAGATTTGTGCCTATTGCTCCAATTGACCACCATGGCACTAGGCTCAGGCCACACTTCTTCCTAACAAGGGAGCAAGTCAAAGCATGGTTAGTCAAAGTCCATACAAAAACTCACTACAACAGGCCTCCTCTGGATTGAACAGCAGATATTAAGTCATAAGGTACCACATCAGAAAGATACTGCGTATCTTTGGTTCAGCAATTCCATCACCAGGAAATTTTATCCTAAGGAAGTCACTGCACCGTGGACAAAGATGTATGCATAGGGATGCTCCTTCTGGCCAAAGACCAAAAACATAAATGGCCATCAGTAAAAGCCAAGTGAGTGAACTATGGTCCGTATACGCAATGATCAAAGAAATAAAGGAAAATATATAATTCCCTAAAAGTATCAAGTAATATGGAAGGAAACTAGGCAGGGGAGGAGAATGGGTGTGGGGGCAACAAGGAGAGGCCGGAGTGAGAAGGTGAGGCTGTGACCTCAGAATGATGAGGTGAGAGGGGGAGGGGATTCCAGGCAATGGGAACAGCATGTGCAAAGGCCCAGCATGTGTGAGGGGTCCTGAAGTCACCAACACTACCACTAGCCCTCCTCCAAGTCCTCTCCTGTGGGTCACATGGGCTCATCTGGTTGCAATCCAATTTCAAAAAGGTCTCCTAACTTACCAGGCTCAAGTTCTTATGGAGAGTCCACCTTGGCTTCTCAGGGGTCATTCCATTTTCCAAAAACCAACCAATTAGGTACAAAAGCAGAAGGGCTGTGGCCAAACACACTTGCTGGAATTGCTCTTTGAAAGGATATGAGCCAAGATTTTTTTATTTTTACTTTTTGTAGACAGAGGCTCTCTCTGTCACCCAGGCTGGAATACAGTGGCACAATCTTGGCTTGCTACAACCTCTACCTTCCAGGTTCAAGTGATTCTTCTGCTTCAGCCCCCCAAGTAGCTGGGATAACAGGCACACACCACCACATCTGATTAAGTTTTGTATTTTTAGTAGAGACAGGGTTTTGCCATGTTGGCCAGGCTGATCTCAAATTCCTGACCTCAGGTGATCCTTCTGCCTCAGCCTCCCAAAGTGTTGGGATTACAGGTATGAGCCACCCTACCTGGCCCAAGATTTCTAACAGATGGGTGCTACAGGTTGAATGTGTCCCCCAAAGTTGATGTGTCAGAAACTTGATCCCCAATGCAACAGTGTTGGGAGGTGGGACCTAATGGGAAGTGTTTAATGAGGGCTCCACTCTTATTAATGAATTAATGCCAATTATAACAGGGCTGGCTCGAGGCTGCAAGTTTAATCTCTTGTTCTCTCACTTTCTCTTGCCCTTCCACCTTCCACCATGGAATGATACAGCATGAAGGTCCTTGCTAGATACAGCCCCTCAATCTTAGACATCCCATTCTCCAGAACTGTAAGAAATAAATCTCTGTTCCTTATAAATTACCCAGTCTCAGGTATTCTGTTATAGTAACACTTCATGGACAAACACAATGTGTGAGCAGAGGGAAGGGAGTAACCAATGGGACCAGAGACATCCTGGGATGGAGGGGAAGAGAGAGATTTTGCAAATCAGTTGAGCTGGCTTTGTCTGGCTCCACCATTTACCCACTTTATGACCAAAGGCATGTCACTTCACCTCTTGGAGCCTCAGTTTCCCCCTGAATATGAGAATCACGCCCACTGCTAAGGTCATAAAGATTCAATGGTATGCACAGTACATAGCACATTGGATATACTCAACTGATGGTAGCTAGATACTGTTGTTGCTGTTTCCTCTATCTCATTCTCTTTTCCTGACTTCATAGAACAAAACTACGATGCATTTCAACCCGGGCCCAAGCTTCTATTTAGCATCAAGCAGTCTTTGTGTTCCCTGAGCCCTCTTTTGAATTTTAGATTATAGGTTTGATTAAGGATTCAAGATATTAGAATATGAGAATGCAAGTAACCTTCTGTTTTCCTGCTTGTAGATATTGATTTTCTGCCCCCCATCTTTCTATTCCATGAAGTCTGATGCCCAGGGACACATGTGGGCTGAAACAGACTGCCACACCCACACACTGAGGCAGGCCCAAACTCCTAATTATAGGACAAGGTTAGGGGGGTCAGGCAGTCAGTACCTGGGTAAAGTCAGGCCTGAATTCGTTCATTCATTTGCTAAGAAACATATGAATTCATTTATTTGCTAGTGAACTCAGAATTTACCATGTGCAGGCAGTGTACTGTGAGTGGAGAAGCAGTGGACAATACCCAGCCCCAAAGAACTCACTATCCTAAATACCATGATGATAATAATGATAGTTATTTACTAAACACTTGCTACAGGCACTGTCCTTTTATTTTCTAATTTGATTATCATAACAGTCAACTTCCCGCCACCTGCCTACATCTCCCCTGACTGTAATGCAAGACAGGCTGGAGCCCTCAGGAGAAAAGAGGTGTCTTCCCAAAGAACAGACATGGCAAAGGACTGGCATGCTGGTCACCTCCCTATGCTGGGCCATGCACTCAGAGAGGCATGAGTAGAATGAGACACCAAAGAGGACCTTGCAGTGACTGCTCACCAAAGAGGGGGCACTTAGCTCCACGCTCCCACCCTGGACCACAGCATGCTTGGTCAGAGTCTCCGGGATTTGGACAGTAGTAGCCTTTGGTCACTTGGAGTGGCTCTGTGCTGCATGACACATATCACTTTTTACTTGGAGACAGTGAGATGAACATGGAAAGTTCCCACTCTCTGCCAGGCCTCAGGAAGCAGAGGCAGGTTGAGGAGCACCTGACCCCAGCATGGCAGAAGGGAGGCCAGACAAGTGAACTGATCCCTACAGTGTGGAATCATGGAGGTGATAGTAAATATCTGGATGTCTACTCATGTACTCACTTTATGGGAAAGCAAATTGAGGCTCCAAGAAGTTAAGCCATTTGCTCTCATTCTCAATGCAAGCATAAAGTAAGATGGGGGCTTGAACTCAGATCTACTTGATAGCAACAGTCAAGGGCTTATCCATTCTCTCCTATGTGTCAAGTGTGGTTGGGACCTTAGATTAATAAGAGGAAATTTGTGTAGTTCTCACCCTCAGGGGCTGACAGTAGACTCAAATTGCCAACAGCAGGACTCTGCGATCATGTTTACTTCTAAAATTCTTTCTTATTTCATTGGTTTTGGCATATGTATGCACCTATAAAAGCATCAACACATTCAAGATCATAAACATATGATTGCCATATGACTTCTCGTGCCCCGGAAGTCACCTTGTCATCTCTTCCTGTCATCATTCCCCACTTCCACTATCACCCTGCAATCCAGGCAACCACTGTTCTGCTTTCTGTCAGTATAGATTCCTTTTGCTTTTTCTAGAATTCTATATGAATGGAATCATATAGTATGCAATCTTTTGTGTCTGGCTTCTTTAACTCAGTATACCTTTGAGTTTTGTCCAATTTTATGCATATGCTAATAGCTCATTCCTTTTATTGCTAAGTAGTATTCCATTGCATGAATGTACTGTAGTCTGTTGATCCATTCACTTTTGATGGGTATTATTTAGACTATTTCCAGTTTTTGGCTATTACACATAAAGCTACCATGAATAGTTATGGACAGTTTTTGTATGAATAGATTCCTTCAGTTGGATAAGTACTTAGGAGTGAAGTGGCTAGATAATATGGTAGCAGTATGTTTAAGTATTTTTAAAACCACAAACCATTTTTCAAAGAGGCTGTACAGTTTACATGTCTAACAGAAGTAAATAAGAATTCTAGTTTCTCTCTGTCTTTGCCAACACTTGATAGGAATAGCCTTTTACATTTTGGACTTTCAAATCAGTGTACAACGGTATAACATTGAGATTTTAATTTGAAGTATCTTAATGGCAAATGATGTCGAGCATCTCTTCATTGCTTATTTGCCGTCTGTATATCTTCTTTGTTAAAGCATCTATTCAAACTTTTTCACCCTTTCTCAAAATTAAGCATCTTGTTTTGACTGAGTTAGTTGTAACATTAATTTTGAGCATGTGCCCATTCTTCAATCAGGCTCTTTGTTATCAAGCTGTAATAGTTCTTTATGTATTCTGGATAAAAGTACTATATCAAATATGTGATGTGAAAATATTCTCTCTAACTCTGTGCATTTTTAGATTTCTTTAACAATGCCTTTCAAAGAGCAAAAGTTCTTAATTTTTATGAAGTCCAATTTATCAATATTTTCTTATATGGATAATAGTTTTGGTGTCATATCAAAGATCTTTTTGCCTAACTCAAGGTCGCAAAGATTTTCTGATATGCTTTCTTCTAGAAATTTTATAGATTCAGGTTTTATATTTTGATCTTTAATCAATTTTAACCTAATTTTTGTTTATATTATTAAGTATGGATAAAAGTTATTAATTTTTGGATATGAATATCCCATTTTTCCAACATTATCTGTTGAAAATACTATCTTTCCACCACTAGATTGCCTAGGCACCTGTGTTGAAAGTCAATTGATTGTATATGTATGGGTAAATTTCTAGATTCTATTCTGTTCCATTGATATATTGATCTTTTTGCTAATATCATACTAGGAATAGGAAGAAACTTGGACTTAGCCTTTGAAATCAGGTACTGTAAATACATTTTCAATTTTATTTCTATTTTTAAAGAGGTTTGGGTTTTTTAGGTTCTATGCTTTTCCACGCAAATCTTAGAATCATTGTATCTTTTTCTCTACCAATCAATAAAAGCCTGCTGGGATTTTGATTGGGATTATGTTGAATCCATAGATTAATTTAGGGAAAATTGGCATCTTGATGATATTGACTCTTTTGTTCCATGAACATGGTATACCTACCTCTTCCTTTATTTTGATGTTCTTTAATTTCTCCCAACAATATTCCTTAGTTTTCAATATGAAGGTTTTGCCCATCTTTTCTCAGATGTATCCCTATTTTGTATTTTCACGTGCTATTGCAAACAGTAGTGGGTTTTCATTTCAATTTTCAATTATTTGTTACTAATATATAGAAATGTAATTGAGTGTGTGTATCAATCTTGTATTCTTCAGCCTTGCTAAATTTACTTGTTTGTTCTACAAGCTCTAGTGTAGATACAGCAGGATTTTCCAGAAAGATTATATTGTTTGCTAACAAATCTAGATGCCTCTTATTACTTTCTTTTTCTTCCTTTATAATACTGGCCAGAACCTCCAGAAAAATGTTGAATAAAAATGCTGATATCAGTCATCATTGTCTTGTTCCTAATATCAAAGGGAAAGCATTCACTTGCTCACCATTTAGTATTGTGTTTGTTGTAAGTTTTTCATAGATAACCTTTATCAAGTTGAGGAAGTTTCTTTCTGTTTCTAGTTTGCTAGGAGTTTTTAATAGAAATTGATGGATGTTGAATTTTTTTCAAATTCTTATTCTGTGACTACTGAGTTGATTATATGGTGTTTCATCTTTAGTTTGTCAATATGATGAATTACACTGATTTTTTAATGTGAAACCCAGGCTTTCATTCCTTTTATCAATAAAAATATTTTTTGCTCAAGAATTTACTTTGTTTGACATATAGCCACACAAGCTTTCTTTAATTCTTGTTAGGAAGTATATCTTTCCATCTTCCAACTTATTGCATCTTTATATCTAAATTAAATTTCTTATAAGTAGCAATAGCTGTGTCTTGCTTTTTTATTCAATCTAATAACCTCTCCTTTAATTAGGTATTTGAAAAACTTAAATTTAATATGATTATTCATATGATTGGGCTTAAATCTGTCTTCTTACCATATTATTATTTACTTTGCATTTGTCTCATCTGTTTTTTGTTTTATGCTTCCTTTCTTCCAGTCTTCTTCTGGATTTATTGGGTGTTATTTTATTATTCTGTTTTATCTCATTTGGAATTAACTATAACTCTCTTGTGTTATTGTAGTGGTTGCTTTAGAGTTTATAGCATACATCTTTAACTTATTAGAGCCTACCTTTAAACGCTACTAAGCTACTTCATATATTGTATAGGAACCTTTCAACAATATGCTTCTATTTCTCCCCACCTGGCATTTGTGCATTTGCTGTAACAATTTATAACATACTATGTATGTTATAAACCCCATAATACATTGTTAGTGTTCTCCCTTTAAAGCATGAATTATCATTTAAGGGGATTTAGATGTTAGGAAAAATGTATTTTATATTTTCCTATTCAGTGACCATGCCCAGTGCTCTTTATTTCTTTGTATACCCATATTCCACATTAGTATCATTTTTATTTGGCCTGAAGGACTCTCTTTAACATTTCCTGCAGAGATAAAGCTAAAAAAAAGACATGTTAAACATTTCTGAGAAAGCTTTAGCTTTCACATGTCTTTTTGTTTAAAGAACCCTTTATTTGACTTCATTTTTTTGTAAAATATATTTCCTGGATATATAATTTCAAACCCTTTTTTTAAAGATACTGCTTCATTATCTTCTGACTTGCATTGTTCCTAATGAAAAGTTTGTTGTAATTCTTATCTTTTTCCATCTGCATGTAATACGCTATTTTCTCTGGATGTTTAAGATTTCCTCTTTTTCATTGTTTTAGGTATTTATCATTTGTCTTGGAATAGATTTTATTTGTTTGTTTGTTTATTGCATTTGAAGTTTGTTAAGCTTCTTGAATCTGAGTTTTCATCAAACTTGGAAAATTTTCAGTAATAATTTCTTTAAATGTTTTCTCTGCCCTCTCCTTTCAGAACCTCCAATTACATGTGTGTTAAGCTGCTTAAAGTTGCCCCCCAGCTTACTAATGCTCTGTTCAATTTTTTAATTCTTTGTTTTTCTGTGTGTTTGATTTGGTTTGCTTTTATTTCTATGTCTTCAGGTTCACTAATCTTTTCTTTTACAATGTCTAATCTTCGGTTAATGCCATTCAATATGTTTTTCATTTCAGATATTGTCGTTTTTATTTTTGAAAATGTTTATGTCTCCGTGTCTCCACTTAACATGCTCAATCTTTTCTCTAGGTTCTTGAACATAAGAAATAGTTTTAAAAGCTCTTTCAATGTCCTTGCCATTTTGACTGTTTCAATAGATTGATTTTCTCCTCATTATGGGTTCTATTTTCCTGCTTCTTTGCATACCTGGTAATATTTTGATTGTGTGCCAGCTATTGTGAATTTTATCCTTTCAGGTGCTAATTTTTTTGTATTTCTATAAATATTCTTGAGCTTTGTTCCTAGATGCAGTTACTTGGAAACAGTTTGATCCTTTCAGGTCTCGCTTTTAAGCTTTGTCAGGTGGGACCAGAAAAGTGTTTGATCCAGGAGTAACTATTCCCTACTACTAAGGTAAAATGTTTCTGAGAGCTCCACCTGATGGAACAGGAGTTATTCCTGGGTATTATGGTATCTAATCCTTTCAAGTACTTCTTCCTCTTTGCCTCAGGTCATTTCCTCACAAGCATTTGTTGATAAGCACTCTGCTGAGTACTTAAGGAGAGCCCTCTGCAAATCTCCAGAGCTCTCTTTTCCAGCTTTCTCTCTCTGGTACTTCACTCTGCCAATTGTAGCAGACTTGGCCTCCTTGAGCACCCAGGCTTATCTCCTCCATTTAAGAACACCCAGATCTGTCTGAGTTCCCCTCCCTATGTTGTGGACTGGAGTCTCTCTCAAGGTATAAGCTGGGGCAATTGTAGAGCTCACTTCATTTGTTTGCCATCTCTCTGGGATCACTGTTCTTTGATATCTGATGTTCGATGTCTTGAAAACCATTGTTTTACTGTGTTTTCTTTTGTTCTGTTTTAGTTGTTTCATATGGGAGGGTAAATCCAGTCCCTGTTATCCCATCTTGCTGGAAGCAAAGTCCTTGTATGATTAAGTTCTGACAAAAAATAATAATAATAAAGATATGAAGAGGGGCTCTAAAATTGGGAAATTGGTGTGATCCGGGGATTTATTTTGTACCGGGCCCTCTAATTTTACCTTCATGTAGATCTCCTCTCTCCGGCACTTGGGGATGGTAATGCTATACTCCCTTTATAGAGGTCCCTGGGTCCTCAGGTAAGTGAGGTCCCAGGACTTTGAGGGAGCTGTCCCAGGTCACAGAACTGACATTTGAGTATAGGTCTGTCTAATTACACTAGCTATCCCGCCTCACCAGCTTACTTGTTCACTCAAGCACCAGAATGAATGAATGAATGGAGTGGTAGGATGAAGTGAGTAAATACATGCATGAATGTTTAACATGCCTGTGGGTCCTCTCATTTCTCACAAATAATAAAAATGTCAGCACTGGAAGGGAACACCTATAGGTCATCTTGACCCATTTGAGAGGCTCAAGAAAGGCAAGGGATTTACCTGAGGCCGCACAGCCAGGGAATCAGCCCTGAGAAAGATCTCCTCTCCCCCTCTTCTTTCTCCAATTGAGGCTAATAAAGCAAGAACACCATTCTCATAATATGTATGTGTGTGTATATACATTATTTGACTTTAAAGATGTATTTAAATATATCCCTTTCACCTGGGCTTGCAAACAGTCAGGTTTTATTTGAACAAATTAGTCCTGAGTGCATGGCGGAGTGCTGGGTGAGGGAGAGAGGTCAGAGCTAACAAGGAGAAATAAAGCAGGGATGTGCCGTTAGGCTGTGTCGAGGCTTATTTAGAAAACATTCTCAGTCCACTCTCCTCTGCAGCTGGTAACTTAATCTGGAAGGCTCTTCTCCCAGACCCACTCCAGGCTGCTCTCACTCTGTCAAACCTGCTGGGACTGTTTTCTTAGAAAACCAGTTTGAAAACAAAACCATTAAAAATGACTTGTAGTAAGGGGCTTTTCAGTAAGAGGAACCTAGGGATGAACATGAGTTTGCAGGAAGATAAAGTCCAACCTGGTCAGCAACAGTGTATTAATTGGGACTCTTTCTGCTATAAATTATAAAACCCAACTCAAACTAGGTTAGCGAACATATAATAACTATATCTATTAATAAATTTTATGAATATTTACAATAATATGCTGCATAATGACATTTCAGTCATTGACAGGTCACATACACAACATTCCCATAACAGTGTGATACCGCATTTTTACTGTACCTTTTCTATGTTTACATACACAAATACTTACCATTGTGTTACAATTGACTATAGTATTCAGTACAGCAACATGCTGTACAGCTCTGTAGCCTGAGAGCAACAGCTCCTAGGTTCCATAAAGCATAGGTATGTAGCAGGGTACGCCTTCTAGGTTTGTGTAAATGCACTCTGTGATTTTCATACAACGAAATCTTGTATGATGTTCCCACAATGAAATTACCTAATGATGCATTCCTCAGAACATACCCCAACTGTTAAGTGATGCATAACTATAAATATATATGTATGTGTAAATGTATGTGTGTGTACATACACACACACATACACGCATCTGTTCGTGTAACTGGGAAGTTTACTGGAATACTTTAAGTTACAGTTGAGTCCAGTCATTTTTGTTCCCTTTCAAAATAACTTCATTATGGCTCTTACAAAATGAATCCATTGTCGTTTAAGAAAAAAAAATAATATATTAAAAAGCAGGAAAAAAAATAAAAATCACCCAAAACCTGTCATCCAAAAATAATCATACTTTTTCCTAAGCTTTTTCAAACATCCTTAAGATTGATAGGTATGTAAATAATGTGAATTCTAATGTTTGTCTTCTTCTCTGATTCTAAGGTCAATAAACACTCATGGTCAAACATTTGGGAAAGAGAGAGAAGTATAGAGTAAAAATAATCAATCAGAATTCAACCAACAAAGAGGTCATCTCTGTTCACATTATAGGATTTGCTTTTTAACTTTTCACCCTCTTTTTGTGTGTTTAATCTGTACTGTACTTCATACATCATGTATGTATATTCATTCGAAAGAAGGTAAAGTTAACATTGGATCATTTAAGAATCCCAGGCAGAAGACAACAGGTTGAGCCCTTCAGAGTTACCTAATATTTACCACTGGGCAACCAGTTTGTCTTTCTCAATTAAAAAAAGTCCAGTGAAATCAGGTCATTCAATGTCAGTTTTAAATCTTTAGAAAATATTTTCTCAGGTTTCTGACAAGAAAAGTAACTCTCATGCTGCTCTCTGAAGCTCTGCTTTTGTGGACAAAGAATAGGCCATATGGTTGCATCCTTTTCTCCTTACCTTCCACCTAACGCCCCCCAGCCCCCAACCCTTGTGCAAATGGTTCCACCATTGCTGGCAAGTGCTAGGACAGAATGGTTGTGCTTAAGTGCCATCAGCGTGGTCCTGTACCAGTGAGTTAGGGATTAAGTAGGACTTTTGACTGCTCCCCACAAACCCCCAGCCTGTCTGCTCACTTACAGGAACAAGCTGGAAAACCTCATTGAGCCTGGGCTTCAGTATTGATACCGTTATAGAAATCGTGAGTCTCCACTGTGTTTTCTTTGAAAGGTATACAAATACATTGTGCTTTTGTGGGATCTTAGAGACAATCTTCTTGTATTTGGGCAAATTTGGCTTGGCAGTGAAGCCGGAGGTACAGCCGGGAAAACCTTGCACTACTCTTTTAAAGACTGTTGTTAAGAGGAACTTGTTTAAGAATTTTACACACCACTTCTTCCCACTGGGCGTGGAAGAGTTGCTTCTGGGGCATATGCAGACACAGCTTTAAATAGCCTTGACCCGTAGAATGAAGTAGACCTTCCACAAATCTCTTTCAATCTGATTATATGGGAAGATTTCACTTGTTATTATTCTGTTTTTAACACTTCTCTAGCACTTGATAATCTCCCTTTTTAAGCAGCAAATAGTCTTCAAACACAAAACTTTCAGTGAGAAGTGGTTATATGACCAGCAACATGTAATAGAATATTATTACTGTATTCCACCCACTTTAAGATGCCATGATTGTTAAAATGCACCATTATTTTTGCATACCTCTAAGACAGAAAACTAATCTTCCAATTAGTTGTAAAAGACCATTTGTTGTAAGTTACATTTTAATTCCCAAGTTGCTAAAGTATAAAAAAAAAAAGAAACAGACAAAATCCTGCATGTCCTGGTAATGACAAAATTTAATATTCTCACTGTTTTTATATTTATGATTGCCTTCTATTTATGGCTGATGATGAGGGTTTTGCATTTACAGGTGTTACATAAATTATCTTTTGAAATAAATGTGTTTTTAAAAATCAAGTGGATTGATTTAAAGAAAAACCTCAGTTATAACACTATTGCTACAGATACTGCAAGCTGGTTTATGAACAACTAAAGATTGCGGAATCTCACTACAAGTGATTTGGCAAGACTGGTACTATGTCATCTCCAGGATGTTCTTAATACTGAGTGAGAATCTGTTATGACTGGAGACATCTTGTTACCAGCAGAAGAGATCCAGGTTACCCCAAGCTACTGCCGTGTATCCATGTGAATCTGCACCAGCTTCAGCTCTTACCTCCTCAGAAAGAAGAATTTGATTGAGGGGCATAAAGCAGAAAAAGAGACTGGGGCAAGTTCCAGAGCAGGAGTGGAAGGTTATTAAAAAGGCTTTAGAACAGGAAAGAAAGGAAAGAACCCTTGGAAGAGATCCAAGTGGGCACCTGAAGGTCGAAGAGAGAGAAAAAAGGAGGTCATTTAGTCTTGATCTTAGGCCTTTATAGGCTCACCTATTTCCCATGATTCTTCCCTTAGAGGGAGCTTTCTGCATGTTCAGTGTTTTATTTACCCTTGGGAATTGAGCACGTGCAGTGTATTTAGAGAGTTACATGCATGCCCATCCGAGGCTTTCATCCTTTTTCTGGTGGTGTACCCAGAAGATCATACTTTGCCATTTTTGTCTCTTAATGTGTATGCCCAAGAAGTTGATTCTCCCTGGGGCCTGGCTTTAATTAACACTTTAGTGTTAACAGGTGTGGACCATCATGAACTAGCCTCTCCCTGGTGCTAGCTGTCAATTCATCACTTTTAGAGGAGCAATGCAATAATTGCTGAGCCATCACCACAAATTTCTAGTGGGTCGGTCAGAGAGCCCTCTCTTGCCCGGCTCTTTCCTAACTACCTGTAACAGAGAGAGAGTTTCCCCCTTCTTCTCTTCTGGGACCAAATTCTAAGCCGCATTGTTTACTACATTGATCAGATGGAATCTCTTGCTGGATTCAAACCAAGACATGGTTTATGTGCAAGTCCTTTCTTACCATCATTTAGCCATTCTTGATATATTTTGATATATTTGTTGTCTGTAGACCATCCTCAAGTAATTTCTTTCTAGAAGAGTATATGAAGATATGCTTTTCAAAACTAAAAATATATAAGAATGTTTTCTTCTGCCACATCCATACAATAAAAACAGTTTGGCTGGGTATAAAATTATTGGGTCTCATCTTTTATTCTTTTAAGGTGTCCTTTTGGGGGCATTTATTATTGCAGAGGAGAAATCTTAGTCTTTCGAAGTTAAATTATTATTTTAATGTTTAATTTTTTCTGTCTAAATCCTTAGAAGATTTTTCATTTACCTTTGGAATTCAAAGCCAGAATTAATCTAGTCATGGTCATTTTTTTTTCATTATTTTGTTCATAACATGGGATGCTTTTCAAGACACACTATAAAGGTTTCCTTAACTCTGGAACTTTTTACATTGTATCTTTGATAATACTGGTGCTATAATCCCTGACTGTCATGATGGTTATTATAATTAATTGATATTGCTCTCATAAAACAATTAGGGTGATGCCTGGCATCCGCTGGGTGCTCAACAATGTTAATTATCTTTTCTGTCTCCTTTACAGTCGTTTTCTGGGGTATTTGGGCTTCTTATTTGGATAAAGCTCATATTTTTTATAAATTGGTGTTGGCTGTCATTATTTTCATTAGATCCCTAGAAATAGGTCCAAGATAGCACGCTTTATGATCCCGTGAAACATAGGATACAACTCCACCTTGGTGAAAGAGACTCTGAGATCTGACCCTAATCTCTAAGAAGGCACCAGACTTTTGATCTCATACAAGTACAAACCAAGAACAGACTCTAATGAAACACTTTGAGTATGCATTCCAAACTTTCAGTGGGTAAAAAAGCATAAAAATTTATTAACTCATAAGTGCAATTAGGCTGGCTAAGCAAATGTAAACAGGATAAAAGAGTATCTCTTAAAAGAGGAAGAATTTTTCTCAAGCAGTTATTAAAGATCTATCTACAAATTGCTTATATGTTAATTATAAATCAAGTACTCTAGAAACACCCATTGATAAATGACTTTCATGCAAATTATAAATTGCTTAAGGGAGCTCATTCACAAAATGATCTGTGTACTAATTACAAATCAAGAAACTTAAACATATACATATACAAATGGTATATGTGCTAATTACAAAAGGCATTTTAGAGACTATCATTTACAAATTAAATACGTGCTCATTGCCCACTAAATACTTTAGACAATTCTATGTACCAATAATTTTCATGCTAATTACACAGCAAATAATCTGAACCGTACACAGTGTTTGCAAATAATCCATGTGCTAATTACACAACAAGCACTTTAAAAACACCAACGTAAAAATGATTTGTGTGTTAATGACATAACAAACACCCTAGAAACTCCCAAATACAAATGATTTATATCTAATTACACATCAGACACTTCAGGAACACCCATGTGCAAATGATTTATGTGCTAATTACACCAACACTTAATTTCAAAAATGTCTAACAACAAATTATTTGCAGGCTTATCACAAATCCAAGCACTTACAATTGATTTATGACCTAATGATTAGCTATTCTTATTTAGTTTCCTTTAAGGACCCACCATCTCAACAGATTGACAGCTTTCTTCTAATTGGTACTTATTATGAATATAAATAAAATGTCTGAGTCTATATCGCAAAGTTTTGGGATCTTTATTCTCCCTTCCCCAATCCTGTCCAATTGTTGCAGTCTGATTACATTTCGGGGTAGAGTGAATTGAAGGATTTATCTCTTAGAGCAGGCTGGGGAGTATTAGCTAGGGTAAGAATGTTCTCTTCCTTTTGTCTGTTTCATTGGAACCATCAGATTAAATTAATGAATGAAGTATAGGTGCTTATTAGCCACTCAGTCTATATACTAATCTTTCATGTTCGAAGAGCTATTACTGTCCTCAAATGTATTTATGCAGAAATTTTGTCCATAATGGCCACTACTGCTTCCTTATGCCCTCTCTAGCATGTGATAGCTTCCCAAAAAATTTTCCATATTCATTATCTTATTGGATTTGCTTCTTATAAAGGAGGAAGGACTCAAAAACAGAGGTTAAAAATTTCCATTTTGCAGATGGGAAAACTGAGGCTCAGCATAGCAAAGCAGTATTTCTCCTGGCAGACTTGACTCCAAAGTCAGCCAAACTTCACAGCTAATGGTTTTTCTTCCACCTAGTCTCCAGTTGGCATTCCTCCACAAGAAAACCTTCCATGGCCATTGTCCCAGAAGGCTCTAGAACCAAAACACCAACACTGCGCATAGGATGGATCCACTCTCTCCAGCTACTGCATCCCATCCTCTCTCCTCCAGGCTCTCTTGGATCCCTGGCCTCTCCCTCCACACCAGGCTGGCATTTCAACAAGACTGGGGGCCCCAGCACGCTTCTCACCTCTTTAAGAGTGAAAATGTATATCCCAGAGATTGTGGCTTAATTGGCTGATTAATAACAGAAAACCTAATTGAATGCTCCCAGCTCGTATGTACAATGTCTTAATGTTAGAGCCTTGGGAATAAACACACAGCAGGGAAGTCTGAACTGCAGCACAAGCACTAGCACTTTCAATTTAAAAGTCAATCTCATTATACAAGAAGCTGTTCCCTTTATCCCCCTGGAAAAGCTCACACTCTCAAACCAGATTCCCCTTGAACCAGCATCCTCTACTCCATCCTGTCTCTGAGTGATGCAAATATTAGGATGGGTCCCCTTTCTCCTTCTCTCTCCTTCCCTTCTCCCTCCCTCTTTCTCCGTCTGTCTCTGTCTCTCTCTCTCTTTCTATTTGTTCTCCCTGCTGCATATCTGAGCATCTCAGTAAATATTCATGAAATGCCACTGTGAGGTCTCTGAAGAGCACAGACATGGGCCCCTGGAGGTGACATGCAATTTGGCATCACCAGCACCCAAGGGTGAGGGAGGCAGTGAGGTGCCTCCAAATCAAGCCTCATGTTACATCCTGATCCGTTCAGCTTTCTCCTTCTGGGCAGCCTGATTAGAAGTCTTAGGGTGCTCAGAAAGCTGAGCTAGATATTCTTGGCTGGGCTTAGAGTGACCAGGGAAGAGTCACTAAGGGCTCCCAGACCCTACGCTCCTCCTGGTCAATCACAGCATCTGAGGCAGGACTGAAGCTTCCGGGCAACTTCATTAATCAGCAAAGGGCTGTCATAACAAAGTAGCACAGACTGGGTGCCTACTTTCTAAACAACAGAAATGTATTTTCTCCCTGGTCTGCAGGCTGGAAGTTCCAGTTCAAGGTGTAGCAGGGTTGTTTACTCCTGCATCCTCTCTCCTTGGCTCAAAGATAGCGACTTGACACTGTGTCCTCAACATGGTCTTCCCTCTGTGCATGCAGAGTGTCTTTCTCTGTATCCAAGTTTCCTCTTAAAAGCACACCAATCAGATTGGAATAGGACCCCACCCTAAGGACTTCATTTTAACCTACTCATCTCTTTATTTATTATTATTATTATTACTGTTTAGAGACAGGGTCCCACTCTGTCATACAGGCTGGAGTGCAATGGTGCAATCATGGCTTACTGCAGCTTCAACTTCCTGGGCTTAAGCCATCCTCCTGCCTTGGACTCCCAAGTAGCTGGGACTACAGGTATGCACCACCATGCCTGGCTAGTTTTTAAATTTTTTTGTAGAGATGGGGTCTCTCTATGTTGCCCAGGCTGGTCTTGAGCTTCTGGGCTCAAGCGATCCCCCCACTTCAGCCTCTCAAAGTGCTAGGATTATAGGCATGAGCCACTGCACCCTGCTTTAATCACCCTTTTTTAAAACTTTTATTTTAGGTTTAGGAGTACATACGCAGGTTTGTTATATAGGTAAATTGCATGTCATGGGGTTTGGTGTGCAGATTATGTCATCACATAGGTAATAAGCATAGTACTGAATAGGTAGCTTCTCCATCCTCTCCCTTCTCCCACCTGCCACTCTCAAATACACATGTGGTCGTGTTAATCACCTCTTTAAAGTCCCCACCTCCAAATACAGTTGACTTCGGAGGTACTGAGGGTTAGGGTTTCAACATATAAATTTGGTTGGTGAGTGGAGGGACGACACAATTCAGACTATAACAGCATGTCTTTCTGCTTGGATATCTCTGAAACTCCTCAACCTCAACATGTCCAAATGAATCCTCATGACCTTGAACCTCCGCCCAGGACCCCAATGCCCTTGAGACTTTCCCATCTAGCAGAATGTCACCAACACAAGCTGGAGACCTTTTGATTTATCCTGTCTACTCATACCCATTCCCAATTCATCTCCAGCTTCCCCCATTGACCTGACTCCCCAAATGTCGCATCCCCAAGCCCAAGTTCCCATCATCTCTTTCCTGACCCTCCACTCCAACCCCCAGGTGTCTTTCTGCATCCAACTCTGCACATCTGCTGCCTATTCTGCAGAGTGGCAGAAGTATCTTCTTCAAGGCATATCTGATTATGTGCCCTCACACCTGCTCAGCTTCCTGCATCTTCTCTGACCATCTCTTAAATGCTGACACTCTTAGAATGCAGCCCCATCCATCTCTCTTCTCTCCACATCATCTTCCTGAACACTCTCATCCACTTCTACAGCTTCAGTTACCTGCTACAACCTTGCATTAGTCTGTTTTCATGCTGCTGATAAAGACATACCCAAGACTAGGTAATTTAGTTTTTCTTTAAAAAAAAAAAAAAAAAAAAAAAAAGAGGTTTAATGGCAATGGACTCACAGTTCCACGTGTCTGGGGAGGCCTCACAATCATGGCAGATGGTGAAAGGCACGTCTTACATGGCAGCAGACAAGAGATAATGAGAACCAAGAGAAAGGGGGTTCCCCTTATAAAACCGTCAGATCTCATGAGACTTATTCGCTACAATGAATAAGAGTATAGGGTACTGCCACCATGATTCAATTATCTCCTACTGGATCCCTCCCACAACACATGGGAATTATGGGAGCCATAATTCAAGATAAGATTTGGGTAGGAGCAGGGCAGAGTGACTCACACCTGTAATCCCAGTTGGAAGGCCAAGGTGGGTGGATCACCTGAGGTTAAGAGTTTGAGACCAGCCTGGCCAACATGGCAAAACTCCATCTCTACTACTAAAGATACAAAAATTAGCCAGGCGTGGCAGTGCACACCTGTAATCCCAGCTACTCGGGAGGCTGAGACAAGAGAATCGCTTGAACCTGGGAGGCGGAGGTTTCAGTGAGCCAAGGTTGTGCCACTCCATTTTAGCCTAGGAGACAGAGCAAGACTCCATCTCAAAAAAAAAAACATAAAAAAGATTTTGGTGGGGACACAGCCAAACCATATCAAACCTACAGGCCACTCTTGATGGCTTCCAGATCATTCCCCAAACCCAGACCTCTCAACCAGCTTTCAAACCCAAGGGTCTTAAATGCTTTAATCCATTATCACTAAGCAAAATAACAGCCCTGTAAATATCTGTAATGAGATATTTGGTGAAGCAGAGCTTGTAATTATTATTTTGTTTTCATTGAAATATTATTTTAATAAATTAGTTTATTTTCACTAAAAGAACCCACCAGCCACTTCTCTAGGGAGACATGGTAAATCACCCTGTGGTAAACTTTTGGATTGTGAAAGAGCCACATAAGTGGTGTCTCCAGTTGAGGTGAAAACCCATTCCTTGAAGGAAAGGTATAATAGAACCATTGACACATGACTGCCACGCTCCCCTTCAAGATTTCTCAATGGGCAAGGATAAATTTACACTGTGGTTGGAAAAGAAGCCTCCTGGGAGGAAAAAGATTGAGACCTGAACTCACTTTGTTGCAAAATTCAACATTTGTAGAACTTCTTTGCAGGGCTGGGGAGGTCCCAGATGAAGGAAATAGGCAGCAGGTTGAGGGGGTGACATCTAAAGCCCTACAGTGGAGATCATTGTGAAGGAATGGGGTGCCTGGTCTAGAGATGCAGCCCCATAATAACATCTGGGTGCTTGGGGAAAAGGACCATAGCTGAAATGGACACACCATCTAGTCACAGTCCCCTAATTTGATCGTTTCTAAAACACGACCACCAACCTATAGCGTTCAGTGACTGTGTGGTTGACTGTGACCTCTAAAAGACTACTTGAGATCCTGAGCATGGAGCAGTTCTGTAATCTGGGCAGGAATCTGGAACAGCATCCTCAAAACTTGGGAAACAGGTGCACCAGACGGCACCAGACAAGTTCCCAACAGCAGCACATTGTGGAGACTGAAGACTAGATAGTGATAATTTATGAATGAAACTCTGGCTTATTCTCTACCTATCTTCAAAAGCAAGACTGACCTCCTTGGACCAAACTTTCTGGACAATTTGCTGGCAGAGGAAGAGACCACAAGAGGAAAAAAGTGGACTTCCTGGTAATTTAGGGGTTTGATTAACAAATTTGAATATTTAAAAGAGACTTTATTTTCACTAAACAAGATAGCTAAATGGTAAATAAGCCTATTCAATATTATTAGTCATCAAAGAAATTCAAGTTAAAACTACAATGACGTATCACCACACACCCTTGAAAATAGCTAAAATAAGGACTGATATTATCAAGCGTTGGGGAAGATGTGGAGCAACTAGAACTCTCATACTCAATTTGGGAGTGCAAATTGGTTCAATCTCTTTGGAAAACTGTTTAGCAGTAGCGACAAAAGCTGAAAGCATAGATTGTGACCCAGTAATTTCATTTCTGGATATTACTACACATATACACAGAAATGTTTACGTATTTCCACCAAAGTGCCTACACAAGAATATTCATAGCAGCACTATGTGTAATAGCCTGAAACTAGAAACTACCTAAATGCCCATCAACAGGTTAAAAAAAAAAAAAAAAGACAAACTGTGGTATGTTTCTATAATGCATTGTTACCTAGAAAGAATAAGGATGAGGAGAATGTAACAACACGAAAGAATCTCAGTGTCCAAATATTGAGCACAAGAAACCAGAAATACATACAGAAAAGTATACCATACTGATTATTCCATTTATATGAAATTCAAGAGCTGGCTAAACTAATCTATGATGACAGAAGTCAGAATGTGATTACTTTTGGAAGGAGGAGCATTAACCAAAATGGGACATAAAGGAGACTGTTGAGATACCTGAAATATTCTTGTCCTAATCTGTGTAGTGTTGTATGAGTATAGATACGTATTAAATTGTGTCACCCCACACCTTCAAATTCATATGTTGAAGCCCTCTTCCCCAATATGGTTATGTTTAAAAACAGTGCCTTTAGAAGGGAATTAAGGTTAAATGAGACCATAGGTCCCTAATCCCGTAAGATTAGCATCCTTATAAAAAGAAACAGCAGAGTTTGTGCACTCACTCTGTCTTTCACTCTCTGTCTCTCTGTCTGTCTCCCTCCCTCTCCTTCTCTCCCTCCTACTCTCTGCATGCATAGCACAAGGAAAGACCATGTGAACACACAGCAAGAACGTGGTGCTCTGCAAGTCAGAAACAGACCCTTCATCAGACACCAAATCAGCCAGCACCCTGATCTAGGATTTCTGGCCTCCAAAATGGTGAGAAAATACATTTCTGTCACTTAAGCCATGGAGCCTGTTGTATTTCATTATGGTAGCCTGAGCAGAATAAGACGGGTATATACAAATGCAAATTCTATTGAGAAATTTGTATCTTTTACCCTGTTGAAGTAAGTTATACCTCAATTGAAGAATAAATAAAAGAGAAAGAAGGAGCGGCACAACTTTGTTTGTACTCCCAAGCTGGTGAGTGGGTGATGTAGGTTGCCTCTCACTGTGCCCTCTTGGCTGATGAGAAAAGTGCAACTTTGAGTAGTGAAGTGACATGTTGTTATGGCAGCAGAACTAGGCACATAATCCAGTTCAGTTTGGTGAACAATCACAATGTGTGCCCTTTGCAAGCCCCAGGGTGGGCATTGCTGTCAGGAGTGGCCTCACAGGAGGTGCCCAGGCCTTGAAGGTAAACAAGCATTTACAACATTGTGTGGTCCACACTGCAATGGGCTTCACAGAGGTCACAAGAGCACCGAAGGACCACCTAGCATAGCCCAGGATGTGGGAGTGGAACCTTCAGGGGTGCCAGACAAATCCTACACTTCCCCTTCTCCCAAAGTCAGTCCTGGAGCTCCATGTCCTGCTCCTTAAAGTGTGGTCCACAGACCAGCAGCCTCTCTGTCATCTGGATGCTGGCTGAAGATGTAGAATTGTGGCTCCTCCCAGGCCTACTGCATCAGGATCTGCTTTTTACCAAGATCCCCTGGGAAAGCACACCCGCACTGGAAAAGTGCTGGTCTGTTTATTTCAGAAGGACACTGGGAGCCATGGACAGCTCTAAACACGAAGTGGCATCCTCTCAAAGAGCTGAATCCCCCACACTCTCTATCCTGTCTGCAGATACTTCTGAGCACCAGGACACCCACTCAATTCCCACTGACCCAGGTAACTAGGTCCCAGGAGATTCTGTGTCTACACGTACCTCCCCAACAGAGCAAGTCTAGCCCTAGCAGGTGTGCAAGCCAGCGATCTGGCAATTAGAGCCACTGATTGGAAAATGGGCTGCTTACCTGCGACAAAGGAGGGCTTCTCTTTTCTGAGGCCTTAGACAAAGCAGGCTTCCAGGGAAGCTAATTACCTGATAGGTAACAAAGCTATCACCTACTGGGCCTTTTAGCTCAGTTAATAAAGCAATTTTCCCAGTCTCTTGTCCTTCTCTTGTTGTGATTTCTTGGCCTACACACGTTTTACAAAATGAGAAAGTTACGCAAGTGCTGCTTAATCCAGAGTTCAGCATTTGGGGCCCAGATTCCGGCCAGGCCAGCAGCAAAGCTACTGTAGAACCAGGCATCTAGGAAATATGTGGGTCCCTGCTCCTGGGTTTGTAGACCCAACAGAGTATATGAAAGATGGCACAGTTTGCAGGTTATCCTATGAAATAATTAAATAAGATCATCTATATGGGGATTAAATGTAAGCTCTATTTAAGGATAGTGGTTACTTTCTTAGACCAGGTCATTGAAATTTAATGTGAACACTTTCATATCAAAATGCGCGCACTGTAACAACTAAGATGTCCAATCATTCCCGTTGGCCATAAGCAAGATCCCAGGCCCTGTCCTCATGGACTTGAGGGTCTAATGGGGAGGAAGAAAAGAAACAAGTAAGCAAATAAAATAGTTACCCATGATAAGCGATATGTTGGAAACAAAGAAAGAAGGGCCACAGCGTGGCCCAGGAAGGCTTCTCCAAGGCCTGACAAATGTCAAGTGTCCAGCTATTTGAAGAGATGTGTATGGGGGTTTGAGAGAGAGAGAAGTGGGGGTTCCAAGAAGATGCAGCAGCAAGTGCAAATGTCCTGAGACAGGGCAGAGCTTGATGTGTGAGATGTCAGAAGAAGCCTGGCATAGTTAGACTGTGTGTGTTTGTGTGTGTGTGTGTGTGTGTGTACACAAATGCACATTTGTATGCCTCTGCTGGGGGCAGTGAGAGGAGATGGGGTCAAGGTTGAAGTAGTGAGCAAAGTCCAGACCATGCAGAACTCATAGACCATGGTAGGAGTTTGAATTTTACTCTGAGTATAATAGAGAGCATTGAAGTGTTGGCCCTACTATTCCTTTCCCTAATTTCTCAAGTCAAACTTACTTCTCATTACTTGTCAGTTATCTTCCTTTTGAAACAGATTCATTTTAGGTCTGTATATCTGCCACTAAGTGCATCTATAGCTGCTTTGCATACTTTTTTTAATTAATAAACTTTATTGTGCTTTAGGATCACAACATAATTGAATGGAACAAACAGAGAGCTCCCATATGCCCCCTGTCCCCCACACATGCACAACCTCCCTCACTGTTGAAATCCCCCACCACAGTGGTACATTTGCTATAATAAATGAACCTACATTGACACATCATTATCATCCAATGTCCATAGTTTACATTAGGGTTCTCTCTTTGTGTCGGACATTCTATGGATTTGTACAAATGTATAATGATATGTACCCACACCTGTAGTATTATGCAGAATGGTATCACTGCCCTAAAAATCTTCTGTGCTCCACCTACTCATCCCTCCCTGAGCCCACCCCATAGAAACCACTAATATTTTTAACTATCTCTACAGGTTTGCCTTTTACAGACTGTCATATATTTGGAAACATACAGTATGTAGGCTTTTCAGATTGGCTTCTTTCATTTTGTAATATGCATTCAAGTTTCCTTCATGTCTTCCTATGGCTTAATAGCTCATTTCTTTTCAGCGCTGAATAATATTTCGTTGTCTGAATGCACCACTGTTTACTCATTCACCTACTGAAGGACATCTCAGCTGCTTTCACATTTTGCCAATTCTGAATAAAGCTACTATAAATATCCATGTACCAGTTTTGTGTGAAAAGTTTCTACTCCCTCAGGTAAATGCCAAGGAGTTCACTTGGTGGATTGTATGATAAAAGTACGTTTTGTTTTGTAAGAAACAGCCAAACTGTCTTCCAAAGTGGCTGTACTATTTACCTTTCCATCAGCAATGAATGAGAGTTCCTGTTGCTCCATATATCCTCGCCAGCATTTGGTATTGTCAGTGTTTTGGATTTCAGTCATTCTAATAGGTCTGTAGTAGTATTTCATCGTTGTTTTAATTTGCATTTCCCTGATGACATACTATGCGGAACATCTTTTCATAGCTTATTTCCCATCTATACCTTCTTTGATGAGGTGTGTGTAAAAGAACTTTGGGCCACTTTTTAATAGGGTTGTTTGTTGTCTTATTGTCGAGTTTTAAGAGTCCTGTGTATATTTTGGATGACAATCCTTTATCACCTATGTCTCTTGCAAATATTTTCTCCAAACTCTCTTAACATTGTTTCTTGCAGGCAGAAAATTTTGATTTTAATGAAATACAGCTTATCAATTATTTCTTTCATGGATTGTGCCCCTGGTGTTGTACTTAAAAAGTCATCACCAAACCCAAGGTCATCTAGATTTTCTCCTGTGTTAGCTCTAGGAGTTTTATAGTTCTGTGTTTTACATTTAGGTCTGTGATCTATCTTGAGTGAAGGGTAAAAGATTTGCATGTAGATTGAATTTTTTTTTTTTTTTTTTGCATGTGGATATCTTGTTCCAACACCATTTATTGAAAAGAGTATATTTGCTCCATTGCAATGCCTTTGCTCATTTCCATGAGTCTACTTCTGGGCTCTCTGTTCTCGTCCACTGATCTAGATTTTTTCTTTCACCAATACCATACTGTCGTGATCACTGTAGCTTAACAGTAAGTCTTAAAAGTCAGACAGTGTCAGTTCTGTTGTTCGCCTTCAGTATTGGGTTGGCTATTGTGGGTCTTTTGCCTCTCCATATAAATTTCGGTTTTGTTGCTGTCTTTTGTTTTTCTTTTTGTAGAGACAAGTTCTTGCTATGTTGTGCCTGAGCTGGTCTCAAACTCCTGGCCTCAAGCATTTTCCCATCTCAGCCTCCCGAAGTGCTGGAATTACAGGTGTGAGCCACTGTGCTCACCAGTTTATATAAACCTCATAATCACTTTTTCAATATCTACAAAATAACTGTCTGGGATTTGATTGGGTATTACATTGAATCTTGATTGAGCGACTTGGGAAAAACTGACATCTTGACAATATTGGGTCTTCCTATCCATAAACTTGGAATATCTTCCCATTTATTAAGTTATTATTTAATATCTTTCATCAGAGTTTTGTGGTTTTTCTCATGTAGATTTTGTACATTTTTTAGATGTATACCTAAATGTTTTATTTTAAATGGAAATAATGTGTTTTTTATTTTAAATTTCATTTGTTCGTTGCTGGCATTTAGGAAAGTGACTGACTTTTGTACATTAACCATGTATCTTGTAACCTTGCTATAATTAGTTCCAGGCATTCTTTTGTTGATTCTTTCACATTTTGTACATAGACAAGTCATGTCATCTATGAAGAAAGACAGTTTTATTTCTTTCTTCCCAATCTGTATGCCTTTTATTTTACTTTCTAGTCTTACTGCGTTAGCCAGGATGTATATTGAAAAGGAGTGTTATGAGGGGATATCCTTGCCTTGTTCCTGATCCTAGTGGGAAAGCTTTGAATTTCTCATTATTGATCATGAGGTTAGCCGTAGGTTTTTTGTAGGTGTTCTTTATCAAGTTAAGGAAGTTCCCCTCTTTTCCTAGTTTGCTGAGCGATTTTATTATGAATGGGTATTGAACTCTGTCAAATGCATTTTCTGCATCTACTGATAATGTAATTTTTTTCTTCACCCTGTTGATGTAATGGATTACACTAATTGATTTTTGAATGCTAAACCAGTGCCACATATATAGAATAAATCTCACTTAGCTGTGGTATATAATTTTTATATGTTGTTGAATTCAATTTTCTAGTATTTTGTTGAGAATTTTTACATCTACATTCATGAGAGATATTGGTTTATAGTTTTCTTTTTTTTTTTTTTTTTTTTTTTTTTTTTTTTTTTTGAGGCGGAGTCTCGCTCTGTCGGCCGGACTGGAGTGCAGTGGCCAGATCTCAGCTCACTGCAAGCTCCGCCTCCCGAGTTTACGCCATTCTCCTGCCTCAGCCTCCCGAGTAGCTGGGACTACAGGCGCCCGCCACTTCGCCCGGCTAGTTTTTGTATTTTTAGTAGAGACGGGGTTTCACCGTGTTAGCCAGGATGGTCTCGATCTCCTGACCTCGTGATCCGCCCGTCTCGGCCTCCCAAAGTGCTGGGATTACAGGCTTGAGCCACCGCGCCCGGCCAGTTTTCTTGTAATACTTTTTCTGGTTTTGGTTTTAGGGTAATACTGGCCTTATGGAGTGAGTTAAGAAGTATTTACTCTGCTTCTACCTTGTAAAAGAGATTGTAGAGAATTGGCATAATTTCATCCTTAAATGTTTGTTAGAATTCATCAATAAATGTATCTGGGCCTAGTGCTTTCTCTTATGGAAGGTAATTACTTATTTATCTAATTTCTTTAGTAGATATGCACCTATGCAGATAGTCTACTTCCTCTTGTGTGAGTTTTGAAAGATTGTGTCTTTCAAGGTATTGGTCTCTTTTATCTAGATTATCAAGTTTGTGGGCATAGACTTGTTCATAATATTTCTTTATTATCATTTCCATGTCCATGAAATGTATAATGATGTTCTTTCCTTCATTTCTGATATTAGTAATTTGTGTCTTCTTTCTTTTTCTTAGGCCAGGTGGAGACTTATCAATTTTATTAATCTTTTCAAAGAACCAGCTTTCTGTTTCATTGATTTTCTCAATTGATTTCCTGCTTTCAATTTTATTACTTTCAGCTCCAGTTTTTATTATTTCTTTTCTTCTGTTTGCTTTAGATTAGATTTTCTCCTTTTTTCTAGTTTCCAAAAGTAGAAATTTAGATTATTGATTTTCAATCTTATTTTTAAAACATGCATCAGTGCTATAAATTTCCCTCTAAACACTGCTTTCACTGCATCCCACAAATTTCGACAAGAAGTATTTTCATTTTCATTTATTTCAAAATATTTCTTAACTTCTCTTAAGATTTATTCTGTGATCCAATGCTATTTTAGAAGTACGTTGTTTAATCTTCAGGTATTTGGGGATTTTGCAGCTATCTTTCTGTTATTTATTCCTAATTGTGCTCTGAGAGCAGATATTGTATGATTTCTACTGTTTAAATTTGTTAAGGCATATTTTATAGCCCAGAATGTGGTCTATCTTGGTGAATGTTACATATGAGTTTGAGAAGAATGTGTATTGTGCTATTGCCAGATAAAATAGTCTATAGATGTCAATCATATCCTCTTGAAAGATGGTGCTGTTGAGTTCAAGTTCAACTATGTTCTTGCTGATTTTCTGCCTTCTAGAACTGTTCATTTCTAACAGCGGGGTGTTAAAGTCTCTGGTTACAATGGTGGATTTATCTACATCTCCTTGAGGCTCTATAGGTTTGTGACTCATGTAGTCCAATACTCTGTTGTTAGGTACCTCTACATTAACAATTATTATATTTTCTTTGAGTATTGACCTCTTTATCGTTATATAACGCCTCTCTTTATTCCTGATACTTTCATTGCTTTGAAGTCTGCTCTGTCTGAAATTATTATATAGCGACTCCAGCTTTTTTTTGATTGGTGTTAGCATGAGCTATCTTTCTACTCTTTTCACTTTATCCTATATGTCTTTATATTTAAAATGGGTTTCTTTTGGACAGCATATAGTTGAGTCTTGTTTTGTGATCCACTCTGATAATCTTTGTCTTTTAATTGGTATATTTAGACCATTGACATTTAAACTAATTATTGATAAAATTGATAACATTGATAAAACAGAATTAACATCTATTATATTTGTTACTATTTTCTATTTGTTGTCCTTCGTTTTTTGTCTCTCTTTTTGTCTTCTACACTTTTTCTGACTTTTGAGGCTTTAATTGAGCACTTTATATAATTTCAGTTTCTCTCCATTCTTAGCATATCAATTATACTTATTTTTTAAGAGTTTGCAATATACATTCACAATGAATCCAAGTCTACTTTTCAATAACACTATACCTCTTCACTGTTAGTGCAACTATCTTGTAATGACAAAATATTTCAAATTCCTCCCTCCTGACCCTGTAGCATTGAAGTCATTAGTTTCACTTATGCATAAGTGTGTGTGTGTGCCCGTGTGTATGTAATCAAATACATTGTTGTTGTTATTATTTTAAACAAATTCTTATCTGTTAACACAATTTAAAATAAGAAAAATAGAAGTTTTTATTTTAATTTCAATTGTTTATTCTCTGATGCTCTTTATGTAGAGCTGAGCTTCTGCTACATACCATTTTCCCTCTCTGAAGAACTTCTTTCAACATTTCTTGCAAGGCAGGTCTACTGACACCAAAATTTCTCAATTTTTGTTTGAGAAAGTATTTATCTCTCACTTTTAAAGGATAATTTTGCAGCATACAGAATTCTAGTTGGTGGGATTTTTTTCTGTTATCACTTTCACCCTACTCTCTTCCAGTTTGTATGGTTCCTGAGGAGACATTGGATGTAATTCTTACTCTGCTGCTCTGTAAGTAAGGTGTTTCTTCCCTCTGGTTTCTTCAATAATTTTTCTAATTTTTGACTTTCAGAAGTTTGACTATATGTTGAGGTGTTGAGTTTTTTTGGCATTTTTCCTGCTTGGTGTTCTGTGACCTTCCTGGATTTATGTTTTGATGTCTGACGTTAAGTTGGGAAGATTCTCCATTGTTGCTCAAATATTGCTTCTGTTCTCTTCTCTTTTCTTCTTCTGGTATTGTCGTTATGCATATGTTATTTATACCTTTTGTAACTGTCTCATAGTTCTTGGACATTCTGCTATAGTTTTTTTGTTTTTTTTTGTTTTTTTTTTTTTAGTCTTTATTCTCTTTGCTTTTCAGCTTTGGAAGTTTCTGGTGTCACAGGGCAGAGAACATCACACACGGGGGCCTGTCATGGGGCAGGGGGCAGTGGGAGGGATAACATTAGGAGAAATATCTAATGTAAATGATGAGTTAATGGGTGCAACAAACCACTATGGCACATGTATACCTATGTAACAAACCTGCACGTTGTGCACATGTACCCTAGAACTTAAAGTATAATAATAAAAAAAGAAAGTTTCTGGTGTCATATCCTCAAGCTCAGATATTCTTTACTCAGTCATGTCTGGTCTACTAATGAGTCCATCAAAGGCATTCTTATTTCTGTTAGAGTGTTTTTTATCTCTAGAGTTTTATTATTGCTTCTTAGAATTCCCATCTCACTGCTTACTTTGTCTGTCTCTTTTTGAATGTCTACTTTTTTCAGTAAAGCCCTTAGAATATTTTAAGGGCTTAATATCAATTACAGTTTTTTTAAAATTCTGTTCTGATCATCTCAACATTCTTGCCATGTATTATCTGGTCCTGATGCTTGTTTAATCTCCTCAAACTGTGCTTTTTTTTACTTTTAGTATGCCTTGTAATTTTTTGTTAAATGGTGAACATAATGTACTGGGTAAAAGGAACTGTGATAAATAGCCCTTTAGTTATGTGATGGTAAGGTGTGTGGGTAGAATAAGTGTTCTATAATCCTGTGATTAGGTCCCAGTCTTTTGGTATGAATTTCACTAGTACTGCTAAGTTATTTTCCCCTCTTAGGTGGGACAGCATGCCTAGAGGTAGGTGGATTTGGGTATTTCCCTTTCCCCACATGGAAGGCTAGAGCCAGCTGGAATTAGATATTTTCCTTTCCCCAGATTGGTTCGATTCTTCTGAGGACAGGACTTGCTAAGAACAGAATGCCCTGTCATATAACAAAATGGCAAAATGGGTCCTTTTACACATACTCTGATGGAAACATGGGAATATTTTTTCCTATATTTACTATGAATTTACTATGAGAACCTGGCAAACTTCCTGGAGGTAAAACTCACAAAATTGTGGTAGCTCCCTATAACTGGATCCCCCTGGAGTTTTTAAGACTTGTCCACACCAAGCATCCAGAAATCTGTCAATTCCAGTTTAGGTTTTCCATCTCTGGCATCGGTTCCCACTGAGGTTTCTGCTAACGGATTTCTGCTCTGCTAAATTGTGATTCTCTGTATCCACCTGTTCATCTCTCCAATTTTTGGGGCAGTGGTTTGCTCTGTGATCTCCTTTCCCCGACATGTTTAGCAAGTGTTGTTGACGTCTCCTTGTTTTCGTTCTTTTACTTGTTGTTAGGACACAGCAGCAATTTTTAAGCTCCTTACATGCTGGATTAGAAGCCAGAAATCCGTATTTTTTTTCTCTGTTTTTAATCATCATTCAAGACTAAATATTTGTAGTTAATTTCATTACAATATTTTCTTTAATCATTGAATTGTTTTAATATCTCAACATATGATAAGGAAAAACTTGTCTTTTTTTCTTTTTTTCCGTTATAGTCATGAACAAAATGTGGATTATTTGAAATATACTGAGACAAGCCCTGTAGTCTGGTAAATGGTAAATATTCTATATGTAGTTGAAAGTGTTTTGCATTCTCTAGTCACTTCAGGCACACATCTATAAACAGCAGTTTATAGAGTTTCATTATTCACAAGTTTCATTATTCAAATTTCCGACGTCCATATTAACTTTTTGTTGGTCTATCATTTTTGGAGAGCTATGCTAAACATTTCTCATTGCAATTATGAATTTGCCTATGTCTTCTGTCAATTTTTTAATATATATTTTGGGGCTTTGTAATAGGGAACATATAGGTTCAGAATTGTCTTGCTGGCACATTTTGCCTTCCAACTTTACGTAATGAGCCTTTCCCTAATAATCTCCCTACTTTGTCTGATATCTCTGCAGTATTTCTTTTAGTTTAATATTTACCTGATTTGTCTTTTTACACTCTTTACTTTCAATAATTGATTTTCCTTAGTTTTAGGTGGGTCACTTGCAAATAATATATAGGTGGCCAGGCACAGTGACTCACACCTGTAATCCCAGAACTTTGGGAGGGTTTGAGCTCAGGAGTTTGAGACCAGCCTGGGCAACAAAGTGAGACCTCGTCTCCACAAAAAATACAAATATTAGCCAGGCGTGGTGGTACACATCCGTAGTCCCAGCTACTCGGGAGGCTGAGGTGGGAGGATGGCTTGAGCCTGGGAGGCAAAGGTTGCAGTGAGGCAAGATCACACCTCTGTATTCCAGCCTGGGTGACAGAGTGAGACCCTGTCTTCAAAATAATAATAATAATAATAATAATAATAAATGCGGATTTCAAAAAAAACTTTGCCCTTATTTAATCTAAATAAATGTATTTTCAGAACGACTTCTGATATGTTTTAGCCTGTTTCTGATCCTCCCTACTCACTTTCTATTGTGTGATATTTTCCTTACATCCTTTCCCTTCTCTCTTTTATTTAACTCTACTGATTTAGAAGTTATTTGTTCTAGTTTATTCTTCTAGTGCCTCACACATTTTTAACATGCAAACTTGTCTTAAATGCTAAGATTTATCATTGTTATTATCTTCCTGTCAGGCAATATAAGAACTCTAGAACTCCTAACTCTCCCCTTCTTTCATAACTGATATTTTAGTTTCATTGTTTTGAATTATCCTAAACCATAGACATTATTATATCTATATTCTCTGTGCTGGTTTGGATTTCTTTAACATCTTAATAATTTCTTGGCTCAGTGTTGCTTCTTCCATTCTATTTCTTCTCCCTACATTCCAATTTCTACTTAAATCCTTTGGTAATTCTTTTAGTGAGTGTCTCTGAGAGGTAAGCTCTCTTCGTTTTGTTTTAGAGCGTCTATATTTAACCTCTACCCTTTTATAACGGTTTAGTTGTGTAAAAGAAAAGAAAGAAAAGTTTAACCTGACAATCTGTTCCCTCAACACTTTGAAAATATTATATGTGGCCTCCCAGCATGTACTCGTGCTAAATAGAAGTCCATTGTCAGTCTGATACTTGTTCTTTTGAAGGCCACTTGTCTTTTATATCTAATAGTTTTTCAGATTTTTCTCTCTGTCTTTGGTGTTCTGCAATTTCACCAGGATGTGCCTTGGTCAGATAGTTTGTTATTTATTGATTGATTCATTTGTCTATTGAGAAGAAGGACTTTGTGATCCATCAATCCGAAAACACATCTTTCCTCAATTTTGTCTTTATCTCTTTGATTCATGCTCTCTCCCATCACCATTGTTCTGTTCTTTTGGAAGCCCTATCACACTTACGTTGGATTCACTCATTCTGTCATCCATGTGTCTCAGTTGCCTTTCCATATGTCCCATGTGTTTATTTCTCCCTGCTGTACCCAGGAGAGTTTCTTCAAGCATATCTTCCTATTCATAATTTCTCTCTTCCCTTGTGTAATTTGCCTTTGGTCCTATCCATTGAGATTATAATGTCTGTGAGTAGATAGATAAATTAGATAAATACATAAGTAGATAGATAGATAATTTAGAATAATAAATACTCAAACACTCCTTGTTTCTTTTTCAAATCTGCTCTTTTTTTTTGACACGGAGTCTTACTCTGTCACCCAGGCTGGAGTACAGTGGCACGATCTCAGCTCACTGCAACCTCCGCCTCCCAGGTTCAAGCGATTCTCCTGCCTCAGCCTCCTGAGTAGCTGGGATTACAGCCACGCACCACCACACCTGGCTAACTGTTTTGTATTTTTAGTAGAGACAGGTTTCACCCATGTTGTCCAAGCTGGTCTTAAACTCCTGACCTCAGGTGATCCACCCACCTTGGCCTCCCAAAGTGCTGGGATTACCAGCATGAGCCACTGCACTTGGCCTCATACCTGCCTTTTATAGCATCCTCTTTTTTATTACATTTTCTTGTACTTTTTTCATCTCTTTAATCCTCTTAAATAGCACTTTTTAAAAATCTCCTTCAGACTACTCTATATGTTTGAGTTTTCCAGGTACTAATTTTCCATTAATAGCTCCTGCTGCTAGCCCTCCCCTGACTGATTTATTTCCTATGCTTCTCTGTAATTCTGCTTGTGAGCTCGTCCTCAACCGAGCTGACTGTCTGTGGGATTCTAGTGTACCCTGAGTTACAGTACAATCCACAATGAGGGCTTTCTGGCTTCCTATTTTGCAACTCAAGAGAATTCTATTGTCCTGGGCCAGTTGCTATGTTACCATCTCATTTGTGGTTCCCACACTACAGAGGAAGAGGGCATCTGTACTCTATATCCATACATGGGGCAGGATAAGGTTTTGAGTTCTTTGGGAGATTTTCTTTTCTTTATATGATCTTTGCCCTTTTTTTTTGAGACAGAATCTTGCTCTGTCACCCAGGTTGGACTGCAGTGGCTCAATCTCGGCTGACTGCAACCTGCCACTCGCAAAGCCCCATGTTGTTTCTACCTGCTGCTCTGGGATGGAGGTAGGGTTGAATTTTTTTAGTCTATGTGACCCAGAGGCACTTTATAGAGTGAAGTGGAGGAGGAAGGTTTGTTTCTGAGCCCTTTACTTTGTGGCATCTCTGGTTGCCCGTGGTGCTAGACCCCAAATTCCAGCCTCAGGATTTGTGTCTGCTCTGGCCCTGAGGCTGGGGTCTGAAGTCGTAACACCAGCCCGCTACTCTTTTTTTTTTTTTTTTTTTTTTGAGGCAGAGTCTCACTCTGTCGCCCAGGCTGGAGTGCAGTGGCCGGATCTCAGCTCACTGCAAGCTCCGCCTCCTGGGTTTACGCCATTCTCCTGCCTCAGCCTCCTGAGTAGCTGGGACTACAGGCGCCCGCCACCTCGCCCGGCTAGTTTTTTGTATTTTTTAATGTCAGCTTCTCACATGGCCCTGGCTTGGACCTCTGTCTTCTGTCTTTGTTTCTGAATCTCGGGGATATTCCTTCTTTTGTCATGCTAGGAAAATTTTTATAATTGTGTTTATTATTTTATTATATTGTCTTCACAATTCTATGCATTTGTATTGGGAGAGGGGAAATACTACCCCAGCTCAGTCAACCATGCTGCTGAACATCCTCCGTGATCTATTATTGCTTCAGTGAAATATTTAAATTGAAACATCACTTGCAAAATCATTAAAGAGGTACACGTCCTAAGGTGCAGCATGATTTACAGCTCAAAGAATCCTCATTTAAGTCAACACACCTGGGTACCTAGCACCCAGACTAAGAAATAGAATGCTATCAGTACCCTAGAAGCCACCTTTGCACCCCATTTCACTCAACCCCCTCAATATAATTGTTATCCTGCCCATTGACCCCACACATTAGATTTGCCTATTCTTGATTTTTGTAAAATGGAAACATACGATATGTTCTTTTTTGCATCTCACTTCATTTACTCAACGTTGTTGATATGGTTTGGCTCTGTATTGCCACTCAAACCTCATCTCAAATTGTAATCCCCACGTGTCGGGGGAGGGGCCTGCTGGGAGGTGATTAAATCATGGGGTAGACTTCCCCTTTGCTGTTCTCATGATAGTGAGTGAGTTCTCACGAGATCTGGTTGTCTGAAAGTGTATGCCACTTCCCCCTTCGCTTGCTCTCTCTCTCTTCTGCCGCCATGTGAAGAAAGTGCTTGCTTCCCTTTCACCTTCCGCCACGATTGTAAGTTTCCTGAGGCCTCCCAGTCATCCTTTCTGTTAAGCCTGCAGAACTGTGAGTCAATTAAACCTCTTTTCTTCATAAATTACCCAGTCTCAGGTAGTTCTTTATAGCAGTGTGAGAATGGACTAATACAATTATGTGTTGAGATTCATCCAAACTCTTCTGTGTAGTTGTAGATCATTCATTTTATTACTGTGTGGTATTGCATCATGTGAACAGACCACAATTTATGTATCCATTCTACTACTGATGGGCAGTGGATGGCTATTACAAATACTGCTGCTATAAATATTTGGTGACGTTGGGTGTGTACCTTGAAGTGGAATTGCTGGCTCATAGGTAAGTGCATGTCCAGATATACTTGTTTAGATCCTTCTTGCCCTCTTGTATTTGTCTATCTCCCTAGCTATACTTAAGGTCCTTGAAGGTCAGGTCTCTGTCAGTATTCACTGCTATCTGCTCAATACCTTGTATACAATGGGTGCTTAATAAATGCTTGCTGCATAAAGAAAGGCATCAATGAGCCCAAGTGGCATATCCAGGCCTGTCTATCAATCTCACTCCACCCCTACCTGCTCCCCCACACCTGGGGAGTCAGATGCATAAGGGGGATGATGTCTGGAGGGTAACCAGCCCTGCATGTGAGAAGGACAGGGTGCGGGGGATTGGGGAGTGTTGCCAAGGGCAGGCACTTGAGCAGCTGAGCAGACCTAGCCTGGCCCTGGCTGCTGGTGTCTCCAGCCTTGGACACATTCCCAATGTAGAGCTCCTCACCTTCCCATCGGGCCACAACATCTTCTGAAATAGCCAAAACTTGACCTTCAGCCATGCCACAGCAGTCTTGGCTGCCAGAAAATCCAACTGGATATGTACCTTTGCTTAACGCAGGATGTCAGGGAGCCTAGAGAGGAGTTTTTTGTTCCCAGTCTCCTATCGTTTTCAGAAATGTCGAAAACGCTGACAGGTTTGGGAGAGGAAGCAATTCCCCTTTGAGTTAATCAATATAAGAGCCTCAAGGTGGCTCACGCCTGCGTCAAACATGGGGCTTTCAGCATCAAAGTGCTTGCAAGACTTGGTGAGTTCTTTTTTTTTTTTTTTTTTTTTTTTTTTTTTTTTGTCTTTTGGTCTGTCAGGTTGTAAGGATACTGTACCGTCAATAAATACCAAAGTCACAATGTGTCTGGTTCCCGATCTACTGCCATGTTCTGAAGAAAGTGTGTGTGTGTGTGTGTGAGAGAGAGAGAGAGAGAGAGAGAGAGAGAGAGAGAAGGAGGGAGGGAGGAAATGGGGAGGAGAGAAGAGGAGAAGAGGAGACAGGCAGGGTAAAGAGGAGAATAGAAGGAGAGAGAAAAGAAAGACAGACATGGAAACAAAATAGAGCAGGAGAAAGAAGGGGTAAGAAAAACGAGAAGAAAAAGACAAGGAAGACAAAAGTGAAGACATGAGAACAGAGAGACAGGAGACAAGGAACAAAAGAGTTAGCAAAATGGCCAGAGAAAAGAAAAAAAGAAATATTGAGAAATAAAAGAGAAGGAAAGAAAAAGAGAGAGAGAAAGGAGTGAGGAAATGAAATAGGCAAAGCGATTCTGCAGACAACAGAAAATAGGAGGGGGAACAAAAGACTGAGAATGAGAGAAAGATAAAAAGAATAAAAAGATGAAACAGAAGGGAAATGCCTCAAGGGCCCTGCCCAAGGAACTCAGAGACACCCATGTTTTCTCACAACTCTTAATGATGGCAGTTGTCAGGCAGACTCCAAGGAAACCCTGAGACCAAACAGCAAGGGGAAGGAGCCAGGCTCCAGTGAATTTACCCTCTCTGCCCTTGAGCATGGAATTGGGATGACCTAAAATGTGGCTGAAAATTCATCCCGAGCTCCCCAGCAGCCCCAGAGAGGAGCTGAAGCAGCAGCTCGGCAGCAAAGAACACTTGGGTCTTTGCCTTTCTGTGGAACTGAGAGTGTCTTCAGGTTGGCCGGGTTCACACCTTTCTGGGTGCCAGAACCCCGCTCTGTCCATATGAACCTCTCTGCTTTCATTCCCTGGACCCAACTGAAACCACAGGGTCCTCAGAGTGAAGGTGGCCTCTCAGCTTCCAGGAGATCTAGTGCTGTCTATTTTGCCATGTGTGAACTTCAAATGATTTCAGGGACATATGTTCCCATTTGAAAGACACGTCAGTATGGCATCCCTATTACCTAAGTCCTTAGTGCATTGTATGAAGCACAATGGACAATCATTATGCATAAATACCAACCAAACTGAGCATTGAAAAGCAAAGAGAAATCTGATTCATTGTTTTCCATTTTGTAAAATAATATTTGTACCCCATAACATTTGGGAAAATAAGTTCAAAAACTTGTTTAGAAAAATAAGAAGAATCATACCATAGACTAACACAATGGGAATTCAAAAGAAGAATAAATAAATAAATAAATAAATAAATAAATAAATAAATAAATAAAATAGGTAAGAATGCTCTGGGTCTCTGTTCCAAGATGACTGAATAGGAACAGCTCCAGTCTGCAGCACCCAGCATGATCAACGCAGAAGACGGGTGATTTCTGCGTTTCTAACTGAGGTACCTGGTTCATCTCACTGGGCCGGGTTGGACAGTGGGTGCAGCCCACAGAGGGTGGGCTGAAGCAGGGTGGGGCATCGCCTCACCTTGGAAGTGTCAGATCGGTGGATTTCCCTTTCTTAGCCGAGGGAAACCACGACAGACTCTACCTGGAAAAACAGGACACTCCCACTCAAATACTGTGCTTTTCTCAGGGTCTTAGCAACCGGCAGACAAGGAGATTCTCTCCCGTGCCTGGCTCGGCAGGTACCACATCCATTGAGCCTTGCTCACTGCTAGCACAGCAGTCGGAGATGGACCTGCAAGGCAGCAGCTGGCTGGGGGAGGGGCGTCCATCATTGCTGAGGCTTGAGTAGGTAAACAAAGCGGCCGGGAAGTTAGAACTGGGCAGAGCCCACCACAGCTCAGCAAAGCCTACTGCCTCTAGACTCCACCTCTGTGGGCATGGCATAGCTCTGAACAAAAGACAGCAGACAACTTCTGCAGACATAAACCTCCCAGTCTGACAGCTCTGAAAAGAGCAGTGGTTCTCCCAGCACAGCGTTTGAGCTCTGAGAACAGACAGACTGCCTCCTCAAGTGGGTCCCTGACCGCCAGGTAGCCTAACTGGGAGACACCTCCCAGTGGGGGCTGACAGACACCTCATATAGGTGGGTGCCCCTCTGGGACGAAGCTTCCAGAGGAAGGATCAGGCAGCAATATTTGCTGTTCTGCAGCCTCTGCTGCTCCCAGGCAAATAGGGTCTGGAGTGGACCTCCAGCAAACTCCAACAGACCTGCAGCTGAGGGACCTGACTGTTAGAAGGAAAACCAACAAACAGAAAGGAATAATATCAACATCAACAAAAAGGACATCTACACCAAAACCCCATCTGTAGGTCACCAACATCAAAGACCAAAGGTAGATAAAACCACAAAGATGGGAAGAAACCAGAGCAGAAAAGCTGAAAATTCTAGAAATCAGAGTGCCTCTTCTCCTCCAAAGGATCACAGCTCCTCACAAGCAGTGGAACAAAACTGGACAAAGAATGACTTTGACAAATTGACAGAAGTAGGCTTCAGAAGGTCGGTAATAACAAACTTCTCTGAGCTAAAGGAACACGTTTGAACCCATCACAAGGAAGCTAAAAACCTTGAATAAAGGTTAGACAAATGGCTAACTAGAATAAACAGTGTAGAGAAGACCTTAAATGACCTGATGGAGCTGAAAACCATGGCATGAGAACTTCATGACGCATGCACAAGCTTCAATAGCAGATCCAATCAAGTGAAAGAAAGGGTATCAGTGACTGAAGATCAAATTAATGAAATAAAGTGAGAAGACAAGTTTAGAGAAAAAAGAAATGAACGAAGCCTCCAAGAAATATGGGACTATGTGAAAAGACCAAATCTACATTTGACTGGTGTACCTGAAAGTGACAGGGAGAATGCAATCAAGTTGGAAAACACTCTTCAGGATATTATCCAGTAGAACCTCTCCAACTTAGCAAGGCAGACCAACATTCAAATTCAGGAGATACAGAAAACACCACAAAGATACTCCTTGAGAAGAGCCACCCCAAGACACATAATTGTCAGATTCACCAAGGTCGAAATGAAGGAAAAAATGTTAAGGGCAGCCAGAGAGAAAGATCAAGTTATCCACAAAGGGAAGCCTGTCAGACTAACATCGGACCTCTAGGCAGAAACCTTACAAGCCAGAAGAGAATGGGGGCCGATATTCAACATTCTTAAAGAAAAAAATTTCAATCCAGAATTTCATATCCAGCTTCATAAGTGAAGGAGAAATAAAATCCTTTACAGACAAGGAAATGTTGAGAGATTTTGTCACCACCAGGCCTGCCTCACAAGAGCTCCTGAAGGAAGCACTAAACATTGAAAGAAGCAACCAGTACTAGCCACTGCAAAAACATGCCAAATTGTAAAGACCATCAATGCTAGGAAGAAACTGCATCAATTAACGGGCAAAATAACCAGCTAACATCATGACAGGATCAAATTCACACATAACAATATTAACCTTAAATGTAAATGGGCTAAATGCCCCAATTAAAAGACACAGACTGGCAAATTGGATAAAGAGTCAAGACCCATCAGTGTGCTGTATTCAGGAGACCCATCTCATATGCAGAGACACACATAGGCTCAAAATAAAGGGATGGAGGAAGATCTGCCAAGCAAATGGAAAGCGAAAAGAGCAGGGGTTGCAATCCTAGTCTCTGATAAAACAGACTTTAAACCAACAAAGATCAAAAGAGAGAAAGGAGGCCACTACATAATGGTAAAGGGATCAATTTAACGAGAAGAACTAACTACCCTAATTACATATGCACCTAATACAGGAGAACCCAGATTCATAAAGCAAGTCCATAGAGACTTACAAAGAGAATTAGACTCCCACACAATAATACTGGGAGACTTTAACACCCCACTGTCAATATTAGATCAACGAGACAGAAGGTTAACAAGGATATCCAGGACTTGAACTCAGCTCTGCACCAAGCAGACCCAATAGACATCTACAGAACTCTCCACCCCAAATCAACAGAATATACATCTTCTCAGCACCACATCACACTTCAAATAACCCCATCAAAAAGTGGGCAAAGGATACGAGCAGACAGTTCTCAAAAGAAGACATCTCTGCAGCCAACAGACACATGAAAAAATGCTCATCATCACTGGCCACTAGAGAAATGCAAATCAAAACCACAATGAGATACCATCTCATGCCAGTTAGAATGGCAATCATGAAAAAGTCAGGGAACAACAGGTGCTGGAGAGGATGTGGAGAAATAGGAACGCTTTTACACTGTTGGTGGGAGTGTAAACTAGTTCAACCATTGTGGAAGACAGTGTGGTGATCCCTCAAAGATCTGGAACTAGAAATACCATTTGACCCAGTGATCCCATTACTGGGTATATACCCAAAGGATTATAAATCATGCTGCCATAAAGACACATACACACGTATGTTTATTGCGGCACTATTCACAATAGCAAAGACTTGGAACCAACCCACATGTCCATCAATGATAGACTGGATTTAAAAAATGTGGCACTTATACACCATGGAATACTATGCAGCCACAAGAAAGGATGAGTTCATGTCCTTTGCAGGGAAATGGATGAAGCTGGAAACCATCATTCTCAGCAAACTATCACAAGGACAGAAAACCAAACACCACATGTTTTCACTCATAGGTGGGAATTGAACAATGAGATCACTTGGACACAGGGTGGGGAACATCACACACTAGGGCCTGTAGGAGGGTAGGGGGCTAGGGGAGGGATAGCATTAGGAGAAATACCTAATGTAAATGATGAGTTGGTGGGTGCAGCAAACAAACATGGCACATGTTTACCTATGTATCAAACCTGCACGTTGTGCACATGTACCCTAGAACTTACAGTATGATAAAAAAAATAAAAAATAAAAATAATTCAGAGGAAAATGGAATCAGCTTTTTTTTTTTTTTTTTTTTTTTTTGAGATGGAGTCTTGCTCTGCCGCCCAGGCTGGAGTGCAGTGGCACGATCTCAGCTCACTGCAAGCTCCGCCTCCCAGGTTCACACCATTCTCCTGCCTCAACCTCCCGAGTAGCTGGGACTACAGGCGCCCGCCACTTCGCCCGGCTAGTTTTTTTTGTATTTTTTAATAGAGACGGGGTTTCACCGTGTTAGCCAGGATGGTCTCGATCTGCTGACCTCGTGATCTGCCCAGAATCAGCTTTTTAAAAAATGAATGCTCTGATATGAGAAATAAAATCTCACTTGGAACTTTCTAGAGGCCTGGGAAAAGGAATAAAAATAAAATTAATTAATTAAAAAGTAAGTTGCAAAACTCTTTCCAGAAAATTTTCTTAATGTTGGCTAAATATGTCCTTGTCCTTACTCTCCGCTTTGAAATAAATGTACCAAATGGGACTTCATTTAGAGACTAAAGATTGAATTTATGAACAATGCCTTCAAAGGAGCAACATTCACAGTACTGTTTTAAAATGGCATCACTTCAGTAAAGACAATTCTGCAAAAATATATCCTTATGTGGTCTAATTCTGTTCCTTGCAAGTATTTGCTAGAGTGCTTTTTCTTGTTGCTTTGTTTGTAGCTGCTGAACAATCTTAGTTTTGCGATTTTGAGGGAGCGACTGAAGATAAACTGTTAAGAAACAGTGAGAAAGACACATATTTGTACCTAGGAGTAAAATCTTACTTAAGATTTAAAATATATTTCATAGTCCAGGCGCAGTGGCATGTGTGTAATCCCAGCACTTCATGAGGCCAAGGTGGGAAGATTGCTTTAGCCTAGGAGTTTGAGGCCAGCCTGGACATCACAGCAAGACTCTTTCTCTTAAAAAAAAAAAAATTTTTTTTTAATTAGCTGGAGGCTGAGGCAAGAAGATTGTTTGAGCCTGGGAAGTCAAGGTTGCAGTGAGCAATGATCATGCCAGTGCACTCCAGCCTGAGCAACAGGGTGAGACCTTGCCTCAAAAATAAAATAAAATAAAATAAACCTTATAAGATATATTAAACAAAATATATAAAATATATAATAAGATATATGTGTGGACATGTATGTGTGTAGATGTGTCTGCTTTGTTCTTGAATGTTGCAATTATTCATTATGGAGAACTCGATTTTCAACAAGGAAAGGAATCTTTCATGAAAACACATATTAATCCTCCAATTAACTCTGCATAATGATAAAGGCCTTTGGCTGGGCAGACCATACACCCTAGGCCTGCTGCTCCCTGTGACAACCATGCTGATTCCAGGCAAACGAGTTCAACCTGAAGCCCAGGGACGTGCAAGCAGAAGTCTGCTAAGTGTCTTAGAGCAGGTGTTTTACCTTTAATAACTCCATAGTGCAATTACGCAGGAATTTGTCCAAGCCTTTTTTAAAACTATTTATACATTCAGCATTTACCAAATTTGGGGGGGGGGGGCAGTAAAAAAAAAGAGAGAGAGAGATTTTAATCTCATGTGATTTATTTTTTTTGTCCTAAAATGACTTAAAGAGAAACGGGGTGGGTTAGTGGCAAATTGTCCTGCGCTGAGAGCATGCTGTGTGCCAGGCACCACGCTGGGGGCTTCATAAACAGCCTCTCATTTAATCCTCATAACACCCCTACATGGTAGGGATCACTATAACATTTCACGGATGAGGAACTGGGCTCAGAGAGGTCCTGGCAGTTGCCCAAGATCATTCAGCTTTCACAGATAGGGTTTGAAACCTGGTGTGTTTGCTCCCAAAGCCTGTGGCTTTTTGCATGACACCAGCCGTTCCCTGGGTGCCAGAGGGAACAGCAGCACTGCCTCCTTGTAACAGCCTCACGGGAGCTGAAGTCCTGTGTGTCGTCTCAACCATCTTCTGCAAAAAGTACCTTCCCATCTAAATTTTCTCAGTGGTGCTGCTTACTCCCGAAATTCCAACCCAGTTTTTCTGGAGTTTTCAAAGAGAGAGAAGTTTGGGAATATAAAGCTCTATATTGAAGGGATCTCCCAGCTCTGAGAGTTGGTGAAATACTCAAGAAACCACAAGGACTTTCATAAAAAGGCAATTTCCGTAGCACGCAGGGGGGGATAAAAGCCATGATATTTTCCCATTCTTTTTCTTCAGAACTTGATGAAAACATGAAACCATCCACAGGCAGGAAGCAGAAAATGATCATTTCTCCGCAGGGGGCTGCCGCGGCTTACACAGTGTGCTGTCAAGTGGGAGGGGCGCCTGGGCTGGTGCCTCTGAGGGATGGGTCTCTCCACAGCCTGGCAGGGCCCTTTCCCTCTGCAGTGCCCTAGCACCCCCATCACCGCTGTCTCCAGGACCTCCTTGCTCTGATGGTCTCGGATACCCTGAGTTCCCTGGGTAAAGTCTAGGCTCTAGGTGAGCCATGCACTTTGCTGTGGGGGCCTTAGGAGTTAAAGAGGCCAAGCAAATGCCTTCTGATTTCTAGCAGGAGATGTTCAGCGATGCTGGCAGCCCCGAGTTCATGTGCTACTCCACGTCTTACTCACTGTGTGAACTTGGGAAATAGCATGCCTTTGGGAAGGAACATTACCCCTCCTCCTGCAGACACTAGGCAACAGGGGCAAGCCTCAGACACGAGTTCCTAGGTCCCACCTCAGACAAATTGTTTGGGTTTCTGTCTTATAGGAGGGTCAGGTTTCTGTGAAAGATTGTTTTCACAAAAGAAGCAGGTCCAGCAGCCACTGGTGCCACAGAGGAGAGCAGGATTGGAATCCACAGGCTGTGTGACCTTGAACAAGTCACTTTACCTCTCTGTTTCCTCCCCTGCATGATGGGAATAGGGACATCTGCTGCATTTGGCTGTTGGAGAAACACAAGGAAATCATGGACAAGTGTCAGATGTGGTGACACTCGTCTGTAGTCCCAGCACCTCAGGAGGCTAAGACGGGAGGATCCGCTGAGTGCAGGAGTTAGAGGCTGCAGTGAGCTATGATGGTGCTGCTATACTCCAGCCTTGGTGATGCAACAAAACCTCATCTGTAATTATCATCAACATCATTAGAGCAAACCCAACTCAGTGGCTCACCCCAACGTGTGATCCTATGGGTTAATTCCCTCCTATACATGAGGGCTACACAAGCTCAGATGGGCTTATTCTACTGAAAATTCAGATAAACCTGGAGAAAAGGTGGGAAGGCAGGTGGGTTGGAGAGGTGGAGTGGGGCAGTTCAGAAGAAGAGGGGCAGCATGTGGTGGAAAAAACTGAGATGAGCCCTAAGTCTCAGCAGGGCCAGGTCACTGGCTTGTGACATCTGCAGTCTCTCAGAATCCCGAAGGCCTGGAGCTCTGTTTAATGCTCTATCACCTATGGTCATGAAATTCTTAGCATGGGATAAGATCCCTTGTCCAAACAAGGGTCTCTGCATTGTCATTTTGCACTGGACCCTGCAAATTGTTTGGTAATCCTGAGTCTCAGCCTACGTAGCCCTTCTATGGCTGCATTTCAGCTTCTGCATCTGCAAAACAGATACATTAGATGGGGACCGAGTGAGGCTAAGGGTGATGCCTGCCTGCCTCTGAGAGCCTTCCTGAGCTATTGGTAAGCACTTCCCTATGCCCAGCGAGGTGCTTGACACCAAATAAATGTTAAACACCCCAGTGAGTTTTAGACTCAGTGATGCCCAAATGCCTAGCTGTAGAACAGTGAGGAGTTAAACCACAGGCATTTGGAGCCAGGCAGACATGGGTTCAAATCCTGACCCTTCCACTCGCTGGTCGTGGGGCCTTGGGCAAATTCCTATACTTTTCTGCAGCATGCTGACTTCATCACTAAAATGAGGATGATAATAGTCTCTCCCACCTAGGTTGTTGGGTGAGGGAGGGAGTTATACAAAATTGTGTGTGTTAAGCACCATGCCAGGCATTTAAACAGTAACTGCTAACATTCATTTATTTACTAACTGAGCACCTACTTTGTGCCAGGCACTGTGCAAGGCTCTGAGAATACAGTTGTAAACAAAACATTCACAGCCCTGACATAGAGGCAGAATATAAACAAAAAAGCAGGCAAGGGTGGCAGGTGCCTTCCGATGGTGGCACATACACTCTAAGCATCTTAGGAGAACAAGGGCAAAGAGTGGGGCTAGACTGTTGGGCGTGTGACAGTCCCTTCCCATTCAGAAATTAAACTCTCTGTGAGCTACAGTCAAGGATTTCAATCCCACTCTCCAATGCATCTGTGTTGCGGAAGAGAATTATTTTCCAGAAATTCCCAGATGTCTGGAGATGGTGCTAGGTTTCTCCCATCTCCAGGAGGGCAAATGACCTCCCCACCAGAACCCCAAACAAATTCCCCTCACCAGGAGCCCTCGGACCCCACCCTGGAGCTAAGAACGAACAGAAAGAGAAATAAACAAATTATCTTGATAATTTGTTTAAGAAGGGGAAAAAAAAGTCACCCAAGAAAAATGATATCCAATAAGACGGTGGGTTTCTAATGAATGTGCGGGTAATGAAATAAACCCGTTTAGGCCATGCTTGGCCCTGATCTTCCCAGGCCTAGATTAAAAAATGGAACATCTGTGATGATTTAATTTACATCTTAATAACAAACAGGCCTCGAGAAACTCGCGGATAAATGCCTTTTATTGCCGGCATATCTTTTGCACTGCAGCTTGAATGAAAACTCTAGTAATTAATTGTTTTAAGCGATTCTATTAAAAAGTGTCTGCAAGTGCTGCGTGCCGAATGTTTATGTGGGCCCGGCTGCCGACAGGAATACAGACAAGCCTGGAGAACAGGCGCAGAATGAGGTACCTTATTTTTTCCCCCACATTCACTGCCTTAGAGACACGCAGTCCTTTTATTTATTGTTTTCAAAAGAGTTAGATGCAAGGCCTGCTAATTTCTCTTCTATTATTTTTCGAATCTTAATTGTCAGTCTTTGAATTGACAAAATGAGGCTCCCCTCTTTATTCCGATGTTTACTTAACTCTCCTCCAATCCACACTGGGCATAGCACCCAAGTTGCTTCTATTCCTAACACACTGTGATTCCTTATCTGGAAAATTGGGGGTAGTACTGTGACCCGTCCGTCTTTTTTTTTTTTTTTTTTTTTTGCAGCCATTTGGAACTACTGGAAGTTTCTCAGACGTAGTGTAGATTCTGCAGTGGCTGAGTTGTGCAAGTCAGGGTTTTCTGTTGAAAAATCATTCCCCAAATTAAGCATCTCAGATGTGCCAGGCCAGGTGCTGGGCTCTGAGGGTGGAGCTGTGGTTTCTGTCATTTGTGAAACTGACATTGGGGAAGGGGGTGAGTAGGACAAGTCAATAACTGAGCAATAAATGGGCAAATATCCGTGGTCTCGGCCCTGGCTGCACATTAGAATCCCCGGGGGAGCTTTTAAAACATAACCCAGGCCCCTATGTACCTCTCAGAGGTCTTGATTTAATTAGTCTGGGGTGGAGCCCAGCCATCAGTATTTTTAAAAGCTCCCGGGAGGATCCTACAGCCAATCAAAGTGAAGAACCAGTGGCAGGCAGAGGCTCCAAGGACATTTCCGAGGCAGCTCAGTGCCAGGAAGAAAAGAAACAGGGTCTCAAGAGGGAAAGTGTGAGCAGCAATCAGGGCAGCCTCCTTGAGGTGGTGACATTCAGCGCTGTGCAGATCTGGGGAAGAGCATTCCAAACGGAGGGAACAGCATGTGCAAAGTGCACTGAGTGTGTTTCAGGAACAGAAAAGTGGGTGTTCCTGGAGAGACATGAGATGGGAAGTAGGAAAGGAGATGAGGCTAGAGAACCCAAGAGGACAGAGTGAAGGAGGCTGGATTCCTTTAGGGTAGAAGGCGGGCTACCCCTGTAGGGGAGTGACAGGATCCATCAGAGTGTATGTGGCTGCTGTATCAGACTGAGGCTGGACTCGAGAGGTGCTAGAATGGCCAAAGGAGGCCAGTGGGAAGGCTCTGGTCCCATCCCAACAGGTGATGGTGGTAGCCAGGAGCACCTGCTGTAGGAAAACAGGGAGGATGGTGCCTCCCCAGACAGCTGCTTTCCCCCAGCCCCAGGCTGGGTCAGAGACTGTCTTGTACCCATCCCTCCCAGCCCCTGGGCGAGCCTCTTCCCAGCCCAGAGCACAGTGAAATATAACTGCCTGGCTCTATACTGGAATGGGGAGGGGTCTGGGCTCTGGATGACAGGTGGGTCTCATCCATTGATGAGCTCACCCTCTCAGCCCCAACCCAAGGGCCATCTGTGTGTGGGAACCCCTCCCCACACTTGAGTCTCCCCAGCTCAACCTCAGGACCAAGACCCACCCTCTGCCCCACCCCCTGCCTGCAGGGCATCAGTGCTTTTTGTGTCCAAACTGGGGAGTGAGATGAGCCGATGAGTTTAATGGACAAGCTCAGGGTCTGTTGCCTGGTTTCTAGTTTCCACCTTAATTTCTTGCTTCTGAATATTTTTCAAATTCTATTTTCACTTTAAGAATATTCCTCCCATAAACAGACTCTTTACAAAAGTGGAAATGTATCTGGTTAACAAACATATGGGGAAAAGCTCAGCTTTGTGGGAATCAGAGAAAAAGACATTTAAGTGAGGAGGTACCATTTTCACTTAATTTTCTAAAAGCACATTGTCATTGCTGTTGTTGTTCAGGTTACGTGTCCATCACCTGAGCCAGGATGGGTGAGAAGGGCCCGCTCGTGTGCTGCTGGCGGTGAGGGTAGCGTGTCTTTGGAGCAACAAGGTGCTACATCTCAGACTCTTTACAACCATGCATTCCTCGGGCCTGTGTCCCAGCTTCCACGGAACATTCTAGATATTGAAGAAAGCGACACACAAGGAACGATGCTCCCTCTCACATTAAATATGAGTCCCCAAATGGGCAGCAACCTAAACATCCACCCAAGGGAAAATGAAAAATGAATTATGACTTATCTATAGGAGAGGGTATTACACAGCCATTCCAATGTGGACAAAAATGAATAACAACATGGAAACATAATTGTAGCATAATAGTCATTGAAAAGACAAAAGAGAACAAGGCATAAAATGACACCGCAAATATGATGCCCAGTATTAAAAGGAGAAAAAGAAAAGAAAGAATGCAAACGACTCTGAACACAACAAAACAATAAAATACCCTCTAGTTGCATTGATGGGAATGGGAATTAAGACATCTCATCTGTTTGGTTTTGTGATGGTTTTTCCCTACGTCGTCCATCCTTTTAATTCTTTATAATAAATTATGGGGGCCGGGGGCAGTGGCTCACGTCTTTAATCCCAGCACTTTGGGAGGCCAAGGCGGCCGGATCACGAGGTCAGGAGTTCAAGACCATCCTGGCTAACATGGTGAAACCCTGTCTCTACTAAAAATACAAAAATTAGCCAGGCATGGTGGCGGGCGCCTGTAGTCCCAGCTACTCAGGAGGCTGAGGCAGGAGAATCACTTGAACCTAGGAGGCGGAGGTTGCAGTGAGCCGAGATCACCCCACTGCACTCCAGCCTTGGCGATAAAGTAAGACTCTGTCTCGAAAAAGAAGAAGAAAAGAAAAGAAAAGTAATTTTGATATTTTCCCTACCACTTAGCCCCTTTCCACACAGAGCATTAGAGGTAAAAAGCTCAGTCTAGAGCTGAAAACTGGTTCCTGCATTCACCAGCCCTGTGACTTTGAACAAATTGCTCCCTTCTCTGAGCCTCAGTTTTCTCATCTGTAAAACGGGCCTAATCAAGCCTTGAAAGGCCATGGTGGGGAAATTAGGGCAAAATCAAGGTATAAGGTTCTTCCTGAGCATTGGTCAGCATATCAAATGATTGGCAATGTTATGATCATTTTCACTAAAATTAGACATTTCTGATCAAAGGCCATTCTGTTTTGTGCATGGAAAAATACACATCTTTCTTAAACATTTATAATGGCTCTGAATCTGGGCCACAGACTAATAAAAGTAAGCCATGCTCAAATCTATGTCTCTTCCACACTTGCCCAGGCACCCCTGCATACTTCCTGGCAGAGAAGAGGATCCCTCTTCTCCTGAAGTCCTTGGTCAACAACGTGATGTCTTAAAGAAGCCCCTTTTGAATGGGGACCTGGGACTGGGAGGTGGAGAAGGTATGGAGGACCAGGCAAAGCTGTCCTGGAAGTCGGAGATCTGGGTCAAGAGTCCAAGACCAATACCCTCAGTTTCCTGAGCTGTGTAATGGGCAGATTGGTCTAGATTGGTTTTTCCCAGCATGTATTTCCTGGATGTGCATCTGATTCACCCAGCCCAAAATAATGCCCTCTTGAAAAAAATTAGTTTATTATTAAATGTGTTTGAGCATAAACATCCCCTCCACAATTGTATTGTTATTGGTTTTTTTTGTTGTTGTTGTTGTTGCGTAACTTTTTTTTTGAGACAGGGTCTCACTCTGTCCCCTATGCTGTACTGCAGTGCCGTGGTCTCAGCTCACTGCAACCGCCACTTCCTGGGCTCAAAGGATCCTCCAACTTTAGCCTCCTGAGTTGCTGGGACTCCAGGCAGGCACCACCACACCTGGATAATACATTTCACATTTATTTGTAGAGACAGGGTCTTCCTGTGTTACTCAGGCTGGTCTCAAACTCCTGAGCTCAAGTGATCCTCCTGCCTCGGCCTCCCAAAGTGCTGGGATTACAGGCATGAGCCACTGTATCTGACCACATAATAATATTTATTAACCTATCAACAAGACTCTGGAAAGGTGAAGGTAAAGACCAAGCACTGATTACGCACACGTGTACTGAGCACCTGGTGTATGCGTATGTCAGGCTAGAGTGCTGGGTGCTGAGGACATAGTGGGGAACAAGGCCCATAAAAAATCCCTGCTCTTGAAGAAGTAGGCAAAAATTTAAAAAAAAATTAACATCATAAATAAATTATAGTTTGATAGAAGGTGATACATAGAAAAAAATGGCAAACGGGAAAATGCAGGGACAGGGTTGTGATTTTTCAATAGGGTGGCCTGGAGGTGCGTCCCTGAGAAGAGGACATTTGAGCAGCAACTGGAAGGAGAAGAGGGAGGTGATTGTGCAGATAACTGGAGAAAGAGTGTTACAGGCAGGGGCAACACCCCAGCACAGAAGCCCTGAGGTTGAAGTATGCCTGGCTTGTAAGAGACCGGGGCACTGGAGCATTGGGAGGGAGAAAGAATGAGGACAGAGAGGTATCAGGGCAACAGCAAGAATGTTAGCTGACATCCTATGTGTTTTATACTGGAGATCTATAAATTATACTCCTCTTCCGTCCATCCCCTTCCCACCACCACGTGTATCCGTGAAGCACAGCCATGCCAAAGCTGAGATGGCCAGGAAGGCTTCATTCTCTACCCACAAGCCCCCGGTGGAGTCCCCCATGCCCTGCAGGACCTGTGTCCCTGTTCCCCCTTTACAGAGGGGCAAATCCAAACCTGGCCAAGCTGGAAGCTCTTGCCACAGCCTCAAATCCCGGACTCAGGGAGAAGGCACAGACTCCTGTCTAAATGGCTCCTTTGCGAGGCCAGCCCATCGTCCCCGGCCGCCCCTCAGAGAGACACAGGCTCCGTGACAGGGAGGCGGATGGGGGGGAATCCAAGTAACTTCTCTCCTCTCACCTACATCTCCCGGGGACGCTCAAAGCCATTTTAGGAAAAATTAAAGTGCTAGAGTGCTTTACTCAGTGGGAAGTCAACGTATGAGCCTCATTATCCCAAGAGGTGGTGCAGGCTAAAAATATACGTTGGTTCACTGAGGGTTTTCATTAAAAGCAGAGATGACGGATTCAGAGAGTGCTGTGAAGGAAAGCTGGGAGAGGGAACTGGCCTAGAAGGAGCAAGCCACGGAGGGCAGGTGGGCCACCTGTAGCCCACACCCCTCGAGGAGCACTCAGGAGGCAGCCCAGGGGAGGGGCTTGCCTGACTTTGGAGCCCCAGCCTCAGTGTGCACATGCCCTAGCCAAGGCTTCCCAGCTCTCTGACCTCAGGCTCTTCTGTGAAATAAGGAGAGCAGTAAGCCTCACCTCACAGAACTGACATGACAATTAGATGAGGTAATGCATGGAACCAACCAGCACAGCGTCTCTTAGCAGTGCATGTGTATGTTCTTGTTCAGCATCTGTCTCCCATAGCGCTGGAACCCCTGAGGGCAGGGCTGGTGTCTGTCCACCCATTGCCTGGCACATTGAAGACACTCAGAGCATATTTGTGGACCTACACATCAGCTTCCTGCCTGGCCACAGGTATCTATCTGGGTCCTGGGCCAACTTCCTCATCTTCCTCAGGGTACTACAGTGGTCCTAGCAAAACCACACCAGCCTGGGGGAACCGAGAGGCAGGTCTCTTTCTCTATCTGGCATCTCACACAACCAGTTCTTTGAGGATGAAGCTCCAGCCAGCAGCAAGAAGAAGAAAGACTCTCAAGACCTCAAAGTCCAAAAACGACTCCCAGTCCAGACAGACCTCACTCTCTGCTGCCCGCCCCCACACCCCAGAGTAGACAAGGAATACAGTTGGTGGGGGCGGGGGGGCTTTGAAACCAACATTACCAACCTGAGGCTTCGTTAATCCTCCCGTTCTAAAAATTGTTCATTTCAACTGGGTGGAACTTTTTATTCCTACAATAAGAGAAGAATGAAGAGGATAAAAACAACCGCAAACAAGGCAGCTTCATGTCTCGGTGCAGTGAGGCTGACGGACTATTTCTTGGTGACAGGGTCAGGAGGAACAGGATAGGAGCCACCGGTGTCATTAGTAATTTTGTAGTAGCCGTATTTTTAAAAAGTAAAAAGAAACCGTGAAATTAATTTCAATAATATGTTTTATTTGACCCAACTTAACAGAAATACCATTATTCCAATATGCACCCAACCAGTGTTAAAGATGTTGAATTCTGAGAGTTGACATTCATTCTTGGACTGAGGCTTTGAGATCCAGTGTGTACTATGTAACACATCTCCATTCGGATAGGATGGTTGAAAATGTGGATTCATGTGGATCAGGGATTCCGAACACACTTCAACGTTTCCCAGTAACTGCCTTTTAAAATTTAAATCACCAAAATTAAATTTAACCCATTTTCCATTTAGGACAAAAGGAAAGCGCAGCTTGCCCCAGCACAGTGTTCTTGGGACAAACGAGAAATGGGTTAATTTAACCTTCGGTTCCTCAGGTAGGTCCCCCCAGCCGGATGCCACGTGCTCATTGGCCACCTACGACAAGGGGTTACCGAAGAGGACTCTCAGGGGCAGGGAAACTCCCACCCCACACCCCGCCCTACCCCTGAATCCTGCTTTCCCTGTCTCTTAGTGTCTCCTGCCCCAGCTCCCCAAAAGGCCACAGTTCCAGAGAGGTTTGTAGCAGTAGACAGCCTCTGGCAGGAGAGGGTCAGGCTCCCTACCCACCCAGGAAAGCCCTCTTTTTCCAGATCCTTCCACAGTGAGCCTGCACAGGCATGCACACAAGCACACACGCAAGCTCAAATGCAACACACGTGTGCGTGCATAAATACACACACATCCCGTCTCTCCCTGAGCTCAGTATAGGAAAAAAAAAGTATGGGAAAGCAGGCCCATGTGCAGAAGCCCAGAAGAATTTAGAGGGTCTCTCTGAGGGGTGGAGAATGCAGCCCCTTCCCCCACGGCAAGCTCCTTCTTCCTACCAGACAACCCCTTCCCCTGGCCTCCTCTCTTCCCCACTCTGAGTTCTGTCTCTTGACATGGCTGTCTGGAGCACTCCCCCTTGCCCCTGCCACCTCGGGAGATGCAAGATAGTGCTTTGTTGGCCAGGGGGGCGGAGGGACCCATAAGAAAGAAGGAGAAAGGGTGGAAGGAGACAGACAGATACACAGAGAGGCAGAGAAACAGAAAAAGGCCAAGACACAGGTGACTAACATGCCACAGGGAGGGGAGGGGTCTCATGGGACGTGGGATTTCAGTGCTAAAACTGGGGAAGTCCCCAGATCAGCTCACCAAGAACCGCAGATGGCAAGAAGTGACGCCTGCCTGGGTGCGAGGGAGAGGGGCAGGGAGGGGGTCAGAAAGGGGCTGGCAGGTGCCTCCCTCCAGGCCATGCTTACGGGTGGCATTGCCTCTGAGGCCTGGGGCTGCAATCCCATAGGCTTCAATGAAGCTCAAAGAACCACCCCCGCTCCACACAGGAAATGCTCTTGTACATCACACTTCTCTTTGAACAGAGGCAGGAGTGGAATACCTGTCCCTCACCTAGTGCCACTTCCCCTCACCCCACCAGGTGCTTTCAGCGAAGGAAACCACAGAGATTTCTCCCTGCCCCTTCAGGGAGCACAGAGACCTGTTCTCCATCGCCACCCCGCCTCTGCCCTCTCCCATCTGGGCCTCTCTCTCACACCCCTTCCCAGGTAGTCTTTTTTTTTTTATCGTTTACTCATTTTAAAAAATTTATTATACTTTAAGTTCTAGGGTACATGTGCTGAACGTGCAGGTTTGTTACATAGGTATACACGTGCCCTGTTGGTGTGCTGCACCCATTAACTCGTCATTTACATTAGGTATAGTCTTGAGGCTCCCCCTTTGAGTTTGCAGAATCCCACACCCCAGATGGAATCAGAAGGGTCAGTGGAATGACATGATTGTCTCCCCGCATGAACCTGTGTGGTCTTCGGCAGGTGACTTGGCCTCTCTGAGCCTTCATTTCCCATCCCAGTGGGGGGATAGCAGAGCTCATGGCATCACACCCATGCCGTCATTCCATTCAGTCTTCATTAGTATCATCCCCATTGTAGAGATGAAGAAATGGGCACAGAGAGAACAGGTGGTGTGCCACAATCACACACCTCAAACTTGGCAGAGGCAGGATTTAAACCCAGGTCCACCTGGATCCCAAGCTGTAGCTTCCAGGCATGATTCTACAGGGTGACCTCCAAGAGAGGCTGCTCTAACCTCCAGCAATCATTCTACATTCCAGGATGCCTTCAGTGCAAGACTCTCTGGCTATAGGATCGTGGCTTCCTTCCAGCCTCTGCCAACCTTAAGCCATCTGTTCCAAACCCAAGTTCTTAACCACAGACCGCGCCGCCCCCTAATGAAGTCACTCGCTAGGTACCTGACCCCTCCACACTCCCAGGTCTCCCCAGCTCAGGCTGCGGTGCTGTTCATCTTCCACCAGTTCAGCTGTCACCAAACCTCCCAGGCTGAAATATCCCCAGGTCTAGGTGCCTGCTGATTTTTTTTTTTTTTTTTCCTTTTTTCCCTTTGCTTTAAAATGTTAACCGCGAATGGATTTATTTCAAACCAAATCACCTTTCCCCGTTTCCTGGGGAAAGTGTGACAGTTTGCAAAGCCTGTAATTCTTCTCTCCCGAGTTAAGATTTGCTCGAGAGAAATGGTTTTCCCCCAAGTCACACAAAGATTGCACAGAAGAAAGGAGGGGGCATTTAAAAAAATAAAAAAAAAGAAAAGAAAGGAAAAAGCATTTGTCAGATTTGGAGTGCAGGCACGTGTGTGTGTGTGTGTGTGTGTGTGTGTGTGTGTGTGTGTGTGTTTCCAGCAGTCGCTATTTCCCATAACTTTATTGTCACTGGTTAGTACAATTAAAATCACAAGGAGAAGCCGCGTGTAAATCAAATTTCCTTTAAATTTCACCAGAAATATATACATATGACTGTCTTTACTCAGCATGCACCAATAAAAGATATGTGGTCGCCTTTGGCAGGAGAGGCAGAAATAAGCAATTTAGGATCTTAAAAGATAAAAGATAATAAAAGTAATTAAGATAATTAACCACCCTGAAGAGAGAAGAATTTACTGCTGTAAATTTTGTATTTTGTTTCGCTTGGCAATATCACAGCTGCCACTCTGCTTAATATACAGCACATCAAGTATCTGAGAGTCTTTTGCTGTCAAAAAACATATATAATAAAAATTTTTTTAAGAGAAAAGAAAGGAGGGGAGAAGGATGAGGACTGCAATCACGACACTTTAAAAATCTGGTTCATTGAGTTTAGGGCCAGGTGGGTCCCACAGTGAGGTGGCTTACACTGGCCTGTCTTGCAGACCTGGGAATTATGGATCTTTAGTCTCTCCACGTGTGATCTCTACAGCCATGCAAGAATCTCATCTGCCACCCCCTGGCAGACCTATCCCTCCTCTTGATACCCAGTGTCACCAACTCAAATCAGCCCTCATTGTCCCCTCCCGGAAAGGTTAGCTTGTCTCACTCCCATAATACTGTCTTCACGAGCAAGGAAGAGATTGCTCTGAAATCTCAATATGACTGTGTCCCTCCCTGCATACCTCTGTCTCAAGTCCCCACAGGACCCTCAGGAACAATCCTAATTCCTAGTTTTATATTCAAGGTTCTCCAAGATTAGGTCTCTGTCTCAGCCCGGAGCCCCCTACCCTCCTTGCTACGTTAACACTGAGCACCGTCCATTCTCCCTGAGTGACGTGATGTTTCTCTCTGCCAGACCCTTTCCCACGTGAGCCATCCGTCAAATTCCTGCTTTACCAGTCAGTTCAAGTGTCATTAGCTCATGGGAAATGCCCGTGGCTGATCTCTTACCCCTAGACCCACCATGGGTACCCCACCCTCCTATGGCACTCGGGCCATGCATATGCACAGTAACATTTATCTACCTTTAGCACACAGTCAATTCACTTGTCTCCACATTTTGTTGAACAGCTATTTCATCCCTACTATGGGCCAGCACTAGCTATTGTAGATTCAAAGGTAAACTCATGCATTCATTTTAAAAATTGCTAATTGAGCCCCTATTACATTCCAGTCACTGTTCCAGGTACTGAAAAGAAAGTGTTGAAATACAGAGACAGCACATCTCACGCTGTAATCCCAGCACTTCGGGAGCCTGAGGAGGGAGGATCACAAGGTCAGGAGTTTGAGATCACCCTGGCCAACATGGTGAAACCTGGTCTCTACTAAAAATACAAAAATTAGCTGGGTGTGGTGGTGTGCGCCTGTAATCCCAGCTACTGGGGAGCCTGAGGCAGGCGAATGACTTGAACCCAGGAGGCAGAAGTTGCAGTGACCTGAGATTGTGCCACTGAATTCCAACCTGGGTGACAGAGCAAGACTCCGTCTCAAAATAATAATAATAATAATAATAATAATAAAAGAGACAGCACATTTGCCCTGGTGGAACTGAAATTCTAGTAGAGGACAGAAGACGCAGCAGACAAGAATCCAGGAACAAATAAATATGTACTATGAGAAGCAGTGATAAGGGCTAAGAAGAAAAATAGAGTGAAGAAAGAACAGAGAGTTTAGAGTCACACAGAGGCATGACAGAGGTGAGGGAATGAGGCAGATGTTTAGCTGGGAGCACGGCACTCTTGGCAGAGGGCTCAGTGAGTGCAAAGACCTTGAGGTAGGACTGAGGCTGGGGAAGTGGGAGGGGCTGCAAACAGACTTGAGTGGCTGGAGCAGATCAGTGAGGGTGAGTAGTAGGAGGGCATATCCCAGAGGACCTTGCGGAACATTCTAAGACTCTGGATTCTCCCCAGGAAAAGGAGGGTCTGTCTTACTTTCCAGCTCACCCTGTGCTACTCTGGAGACAGGGGGTAGGTGCGGGGGTGGGGGCAGGGAGGGAATGCAAGGTAGGGAGGGAGAAGGGAAGAGACAAGGGAGGAAGTTGTTGAAGCTGTTCAGGCTACAGAGGATGGTGACCTGTATGGGACATTGAATGGCTTGAATATATAGCACCTGCCTGGAGCATGGGAGGCTTTCAGCTTGGGAGTTTGCATAAGAGCACACATGCGCGCATGCACATAGACACACACACACACACACACACACACACACACAATAGAAACCTGTATAGCCTGGAATTTAAGTGGTGAGCAGGGCAAGGTCTTATGGCACTGAGACAGCACGTTGTTGAGTTCTTACAACAAATATATATTGTGCACCGTTTGTCAAACACACAGTGTATTAAGAGAACCTCTCTCATCTCTTGCACCTTTATATCAAATACGGATGCATCAAAGGTGTTCTTGATCCCTTTATTGAATGATGAATGAATGAATGAATGAATGAGACTCGTAGGAGAAACTTGTGAACAAATAGGTATAATGAGATAGCTCTAAACCAGAGAAACAAAATAGAAGCAGAGGGTATGCAAGTGCTGCAGGAAGAGACAGATGGCTTCCCAAGGAGGCAGCACCACCCTGGCCCAGCATCCACACCAAACACACTCCATTTCTAGGCGTCGCTCTAGCCTTTTACCTCCAAGTCCCTCCTCTCAGAGACCCAGCAGCTGCCTTCCTGTCTGCATCCCCACGGAGACACCTACCAAAAAAGCCCGTTGAGCACCATGTAAATCCGGACCCAAATGAGGCACGTGCCTCAGATCTCTCAATAATTAGACTTCAAGTGGCCCCTATAACTCAGTAGGCTAATTACCTTGCTGGCTCTGTCAGCTCGGCCCTGTGAGGCAACCAGCCCATTTTCCTGGCAGACTGGCCCATAAAAATCCCTGAAAGCACATGGATTTACTGTATTTATTTATTGGGATTTGGAGAAATATACCTGGTACCCAGAGGCCTTGGGATGTGGGGACATAATTTTGAAATGCAGGTCGTTAAAATGAGGGAGAATTATAAGTAAGAGGCAGCAGGACCCAGCTCTCCCACGTAGCAGGAAAGAGGCCACTGGTAATTCGGGACTGGTTTTGAATGTGATGTGGCAGAAGCCATGTGAAAGCACCCCCAGAGGAGGGCTGGCCTGGCCCCTGGTCCCCAGTTCCATCTGCCCAGCAGCCTAATCCCCTCACAGGGCCTTTGCACTTGCTCTTCCCTCTGCCTGGCACTCTGTCCCCTACATGCCTTGGCGGGGTGACTCAAACCATCATTTGGTGAGTTCTCAACTCAAACAGTACCTCCTCCCAGAGGCCTTCCCCAAACATGCTTTTTTGTTTTTTTGAGATAGAGTCTCACTCTTGTCGCTCAGGCTGGAGTGCAGTGGCGTGATCTCAGCTCACTGCAACCTCCGCCTCCCAGATTCAAGTGATTCTCCTGCCTCAGCCTCTGGAGTAGCTGGGATTACAGGCACCCGCCACCACACCCGGCTAATTTTTGTACTTTTAGTAGAGATGGGGTTTCACCATGTTGGCCAGGCTGGTCTCGACCTCCTGACCTCAGGTGATCCACCTGCCTTGACCTCCAAAAGTGGATCATGCTTCTAATTCTGTCCCCTGTCCAGGCACATTATCCCCTCACGTGTTTTAAGTTCTTCACCGAATTTAACCCATGCACCCCCTGCAAAAGTGATTTGTTCATCTATTTGCGGACTTGCCTATTATTTTGTTTCTTCTGGGAGAATGTAGGCTCCTTGTCCGTCTCCATCATCTCTGTATTCCAATGCTGAGCGCTGGGCCAGGTACACAGTAGTGGCTCAGTATATATTTGTTGTGGGAGTATAGGATGAGATGTTACAGACTGGGGACAGTGGCCTCTGGCTTTTGCTCATTCCCCTTCTTCTGACTGCAACACCCTTCTCAGTCAGTTCAAAGCATTATTTTATTGGATTTCATAGCAACCCAATGAGGTAAGCATTCTTCCTATCCCCATTTTAAAAGTTAGGACATTGAGGTTCCAAGAGGCTAAGGAATTTCACTGTGAACTGCAGTTGTTCAGGAAGAAAGGCATAGCAAGAGAGGTTGAACCAGGTGTGACTGTCTCCGCAACCCCTCTGGTCAGCCATTGCTCAAGGGATAGTGAGGCTACAGTGCCCAGCCTTGGACAGTCACAGCCCTCCAAGGTGCGGGGTCAGAGTCATCTGAAGCTCCACAGATATGTGCTGAGAGGGCGCCCTTCACACTTCCAGCAAAGAGAGGCCCTGGGAATCATTTAGTCCACCCTCTCATGGTATGTTTGGGGAAGTTAAGGTTTCCCCACATTGCCTGATGTCACAATGTGTTTTGTGGCAGAGCAGGGGCCAGCATGAAAGTAGAATTTGGGGTCCCATCAGCCTGGATTGGCCTCCTGGGTTCTGCCCATTTCCTTAACCTCTCGGAGACTCAGTCTTCTCATCTGTAGAATGAGGAGAGTCTGGTCAGCCTGGAGGGAATAGGGACAAGAAAGCACACACGAAGCACCCCCAGGCACTTAGTAAATGTTCAGCAGGTAATAAGAGAAGCACGTATTGAGCACATTCTTCAGGCCAGACCCCACACTAAGCACTTGACAGGTGGCATCTCATTTCATCTTCACCACAGGTGGGAGGAAGTTAGCATCCTTAGTTCAAGTTTACAGAGAGTAAGTCAAGCTCAGAGGCATTAGTCACTTGCCTGAGATCATACAGCCACCCAATGGGAGAGCCAGAATTTGGACCTGGCTCCATCTGACCTCAGAACCTGCATTCTCTGTCATCCTACTGGAATGGTGGTTTCCTCATATATAAAATAGGAAGAGTCAGGCCACTGGTCATCTTGCGAACCACCGGTGTATGCAAGGCTGACAGTTGGAATAGGGCATAGATGGGTAGATGGAAGGGAGGACTGAAGGGTGAGGGGTGGGTGGGCAGATGCGTGGATGGATGAGGTGATGGATGGGTCAATGAGTGGATAAATGGGTGAGTTGAAGAGTGGATGCATGGATAATAAATAATAATAATAAATGGGTAGATGGGTATCTGAGTGAATGAACAGATGGATATTTGTGGATGGGTGAATAACTGGATACTGGGTGGGTGGATGGATGGGTGAGTGAGTGGATGGATGGATGGATGGATGGATGTATGGATGGATGGATGGATGGATGGATGTATGGATGGATGGATGGATGGATGGTGAGTGAATTGATGGATGGGGATGAATAGATGGTGAGTGAATTGATGGATGGCTGGGTGAGTGTTTGAGTGAGTGAACAGGTGGATACATGGATATTTGTGGGTGGCTGAATGGATAGATAATGGATGGGGAGATGGATAGTTGAGTGAGTGAATGGATGGATGAGGGATGAGTAGATGGCTGGCTGGATGATGTGTGGGTAGATGGATGGTTGGGTGAGTGGGTGAGTGGATGGATGGATGAATGGGTGAATGAGTGGGTAGATAGATGGGTAAATGGGTATATGAGCAGGTGAAAGAGTGGGTAGACGAATGGATGGATATTGGTGGGTGGCAGATTGATGGTTGGGTGAGTGGGTGAGTGGATGAGTGGGTGATGGATGAGTGAATGGATGTATGGCTGGGTGAGTGGATGAATGTATGGATGGATAGATGAGTGAATGAGTAGGTGAGTGGGTGGGTAGGTAGATGGATCAATGGGTGGGTGGGAAGATAGGCAGGTGGGTGAATAGTTAGATGTGTAGGTAGATGGATGGATGGATGGATGGATGGATGGATGGATGGATGGAGCTGTGGATAATTCAGTGAGTAGGACGGTGGATAGGTGAATGAGTAGATGAGTGGGTGGGTGGATGGGAAGAAGAAAGATAAAAGGAAATACTCCCTGCATGCCACAGTGTTGTTTCTCCCTCTGAAAGTCCATTCCTACCTCTGAATGGCAACTGTTTCCCTCCCATCCCTTGGTAACCTACATGCATTTCATGCATTATCAGGTTCCCAGGACTTCAGCTGGGACCCCACCATGTGCATGCTTCTCTGTGTGTGCGCGCGCACACACACACACACACACACACAGAGAACAACACAAAGGCTCTTCCTTCCACAAATGCTCTGGAGGTGGTCTCCTGGGCTGCTCACATCCTCATATCAGCACAAGCCCCAGAGCCAAAGGACTTAAACACCTGGTTTTGCAAAACAAATTATTCATTCTATAGCATGTCTCTCCCAAACCAACCTAAAGCGGGGGAATTATATTCTATTTCCTATGCTTTCTGTCGAAACAAATGTATCTACTCTGAGGTCCTTCTACTGCTAAGTTCTTCCCCATTGGGAATAGAGTTCCAGAGGCCACCCAGGCCGAGGTGTCTGTACTTTCCCAAACTGAGGGATCTCACTGGAATTTTCTCTAGAGAGTCAGACAGACCTAAGACCAGCTGTGTGCCTCTGGATTTCACACTCACCTCACTGGGCCTTTGTTTCTGCCCTGGATTCCAGGACTGATAGTCTTCTTTCTTTTTTTCTTTTTTTTTTTTTTAGACAGGGTCTCTGTCACCTGGGCTGGAATGCAGTGGAGCAATCATGGTTTACTGCAGCCTCAAACTCTTGGCCTCAAGAAATTCTCCTGCCTCAGCCTCCCAAAGTGTTAGGATTACAGGCAGGAGCCACCACACCCAGCCACATAACAGTCTTTATAGATATCATGGCCGGGAGCGGTGGCTCACGCCTGTAATCCCAGCACTTTGGGAGGCTGAGGCAGGCGGATCACCTGGGGTCAGGAGTTTGAAACCAGCCTGGCCAACATGGTGAAACCCTGTCTCTACTAAAAATACAAAAATTAGCCGGGTGTGGTGGCACATGCCTGTAATCCCAGCTACTCGGGAGGCTGAGGCAAGAGAATTGCTTGAGCCCAGGAGGTGGAGGTTGCAGTGAGCTGAGATCGTGCCACTGCACTCAAGCCTGGCCAACAGAGCGAGACTCCGTCTCAAAAGGAAAAAAAAAAAAAAGAATATAGATATCATGTAGATAACATACACCTCACCCATGTCATAGGAGTCTCAATGTGGACCAACTCCCTGAAAACCCTGTGGTTTCTGAGGGGGGAAATGAGATCTGGTAGAAAGAGCTCTAGGGCAGCCCTAGGAGTTCCCACCTCTCCACCTAACTGGTTGTTTGACCTTGGGAAAGTGAGTCACTCACCCTCTCTGGGCCAAAATTACCTTTACCTACAAATACCTAGGTTGGTGTAAACCGGTAGTTCCCCACCTTTTACGGAATAGATAACATTCTTTCTTTTGTTTTTCTTTAAAAATAATAAACTTTGATGAAGCATTTATATATGTCATCACACATAAGCAGCAGCATGCCAACCCCAAGAAGCAGCACTTTACCCTGCATTTTACAGGTCACAAAACAAAGGAGGAGAAAGAGTTCAAGGCCAACAGTGTGTGGGCAGAGTCCACCCTCAGATTCTGTGTAAATGTGTCTGCCGCAATAATGTGATTGCCCCAGAATGCATTTTGAAAACTTGCTCCTCTGTTCTCTAACATAGCATCAGGCATCTCTTCACATCATTTCGTGCTTCTGTCTCTGCACAGTCAATAGCAGCACTGTGTTTCAGTGTGCGGGTGCCCCCACGGTAATCCCCTCTCCATGGCCATTTAGGTTGAGTTCGAATGAAAATCATTTTCAGGGCAAAATATTTTCCAGTCCTTCCCAGGGCTGGGACAGGGGGTCTTTTCAGAGTCTGTGTTTGGAGATTGTTACAACGCACACCACTGGGTATTTCCCATGTGATGGCAAGAACTCAAGAACTATGCATCTCAGTTGCTTCCATCATTGGAGCAATGGACAGCTATGCGGGTGAGTCTTGGGAGGAAGCTGGAAAGCCAACAGACATGGATGTCCTGATTGTCACCTCTTCTGCCTCTTCATCTCCCCACTCTGATTCTCAAAGCTCATGCCTGGCCTAGGACCCCCAACCACCCCCTAATCCACTGGCAGCCATGCCCAGCTTGCAGGAGCATTTGGAATGAGCCAACCACCAGAGACAGATCCTTCCAATTTCTCTGGAATTTCCACTTCTAACTCCCACAGGAGAAGAGCAGCTGCAAAAAGAAACAGCTGGGTCCTAAAAGTGGGATTTTAATGCTTACACTGCATTAAAGGCTTACGCTGCTTTCACTCACAGGATAATCTTGAGCAAGGCAGTTTATCCTCTGCAGACCTCAGTCTCCTCATCTGTAAATTGGGAGTAATAAAAATTTTTATCAATAACCACCCTCTCCACAGTCCTGGAGCCAGCCACATGACTTAGCGTCTCAAAGCCTCAGTTTATGTGCCCATAAAATGGGTTAATAATGATAACAGGCCTCAACGTGTTGCTCTGAAACTTTTTTTTTCTCTCTTTATGAGACTGGAGTCTCACTCTGTCACCCATGCTGGAGTGCAGTGGTGAGATCTAGGCTCACTGCAACCTCCTCCTCCCGAGTTCAAGCAATTCTCCTGCCTCAGCCTCTGGAGTAGCTGGGATTAAGGTGTGCACCACCACGCCCAGCTAACTTTCGTATTTTTAGTAGAGATGGGGTTTCACCATGTTGGCCAGGCTGGTCTCAAACTCCTGACCTCAAGTGATTCACCCGCCTCAGCCTCTCAAAGTGCTGGGATAACAGGCATGAGCCACCGCATCTGGCCAGTATGAAACTTCAATACAGTCACAGATAGCAGAGGTCAGCAAAATTTTTCAGTAAAGGACCAAATAGTAAATATTTTCAGCTTTGCAGGCCAGATGTCCTCTGCTGCAACTCCTCACCTCCGCCACTATGGCATGACAACAGCAGCGTTAGATGAAATGTGAAAGAACGAATGTGGCTGTGTTCCAATCAGAATGTATTGATGGCCACTGAAATTTGAATTTCATCTATTTTCTATGTGTCATGGAGTATTATTCTTCTTTTGATTTTCTTTCATTGATTTAGATATGCAAAATTACTTTTTGGTCACAGGTCCTGTAAAAACAGACAGCTGACGTAGTTTGCAGACCTCTGATACATACCTAAGTAACACTGCGCCTGGCATGTAGATCACAGGAAATGTTCAGGTTTTTCCTATTTCCACTTAAATTGAGAACTTTAGAGGTCCTTTGTCCAGTAGTATTTCCATTTCCAGAAACTCATCCATCAGACGCCCTGGAGTTGGTTGTTGGCTTTCTGAATATCAAGTCTGCAGAGGATTGACAGAGTACTTGCTTTCAGCCCTCAAATCACTCTTCCATCTGTGACCAGTCTATCAGACAGCAACTTTACAATAAAACAGATATTCATCATGAACACATTTCAGTACTTCTTTACAATTTTTATTTCCCTAAATGCTCATATCATATCCTATTATATAAGCTGCTGTTATTGTCCCCATTTTGCAGATGAGAAAAATGAGGCCAGAGAGGGGGAGTTATTTGCCCAAGGGTTGCACTGCTGGGAGCCAGGCAGTCTAGACCCAATGACAGCTCTCTGTGGTGGCTGAGGTCTTTCTCCCTCTGCCAGGATGGAAGTCAGGGTGCCATCCAACTCCTGACACCCCCAAACCAACAACACAGAGATCCCACCCTGGGAGTCCCACCCCGTTGCACCCATTCCCCATGATTCAGTGAAGCTGTTTTGCAGGCAAGAACGTCATTCTCACAGGAAAGCGAGGTTTCTCTGGTGATGGTGGGGATGGGGTTGCGGGGGGTGGGCGTTGGCAGGCAAGAAATCAGCACATAAACAATTAAAATAAGATTTTAAAAAATACATTGCTTCCTCTGCACACGCGAGCTGCAGATGGTGGCGGAAGATCTCCCAGAGGCTCAGCGCTGTTCTGTCCCTGGAACGTGGAACACATTCAGCTAATTGAAGCCCCGACATAGTGCGGCTGGCAGGTGAGGGGACTTCAGGAGTGATCCATCTACCCTGGCAGGCTCGTTCCGGGAGGCGAGCGAAGGAGGCCTTGTAGAGCTCCGTACAAGACTAATATCTCCGCAGTACATGGAACGAGAAGCAGGAACACCCTCGTTTGTTTTTTGGTGTTTTTTTATAGGACTGACCTGGCAGTTTTTCCCCTGATTTTTCAAAGCCACACTTACTTACTGCTCTTTGTACCTCTTGAGAGCAACGTGATCCCCAAATCTTTGTCTCCTTCACAGAGTGATGGGGGAGGAAGAGTAGAAGATAGATTTATCGCATTTTAAAAACTAGCAAATTCTCTGTGTTTTATATTTACATACAATTAAAACAAATTATAAATGCACAGAAGGGGATAAAATGCAAAGGCCAAATCTGTCTCCTTAGAAATAGTAATCCATCCATCTGCCAAGTATTTATTGAGTACCTACTATATGCAGGGCAATACTGAGCACCTACTGTGTATTAGGCTCTGGGGATGTAGAAGTGAAAAAAACAGCAAAGTCTCTGCCCCAGTTCCCATCTTCAGAGGTAATTAATGTTAACTGTTCCCTGCATTACCTTTCTAGAAATTATTTGTGAATAATCTATCTCTCTCTTTCACACACACACACGCACATACACACGTATGTTTATCTTTTGAAATGAATTGGATCATGCCAGATATAATAATTTGTGCTTTGGTGTGACTTTTTCTTTAATTTAACAATATATTTGGGGCATTTTTTCCATTTTAACAAATAAAAAACCAACCTCATTTTTGTCTAAATAGCTGTGTGATACTTCAAAGCGTGCCTATAGCAACATTTAATTAATCCCCTGTTGGTGGACATGTTCATTGCCTCTGGCTTTAGGTGTTGCAACCAATGTGGCAGTGAACATCCCTGAGCAAAAGGTCTGCTATCATAAATAAGGAAGGAGCTCAGAGATGACCTACACGGTTGTCATTCATGTTGCTCACCTCATATGTCCTGTTCTTCTCCAGGACTCATGGGAGAACTCCACTTCCTTGCCCACTTAGACAGAGGTGTGACTCAGTGAGATACTATCTCACACCAGTTAGAATGGCGATCATTAAAAAGTCAGGAAACAACAGGTGCTGGAGAGAATGTGGAGAAGTACGAACACTTTTACACTGTTGGTGGGACTGTAAACTAGTTCAACCATTGTGGAAGACAGTGTGGCGATTCCTCAAGGATCTAGAACTAGAAATACCATTTGACCCAGCCATCCCATTACTGGGTATATACCCAAAGGATTATAAATCATGCTGCTATAAAAACACATGCACACGTATGTTTATTGCAGCACTATTCACAATAGCAAAGACTTGGAACCAACCCAAATGTCCATCAATGATAGACTGGATTAAGAAAATGTGGCACATATACACCATGGAATACTATGCAGCCATCAAAAAGGATGAGTTCATGTCCTTTGTAGGACATGGATGAAGCTGGAAACCATCATTCTCAGCAAACTATCGCAAGAACAGAAAACCGAACACCGCATGTTCTCACTCATAGGTGGGAACTGAACAATGAAATCACTTGGACACAGGAAGGGGAACATCACACACCGGGACCTGTCATGGGGTGGGAGGAGAGGGGATGGATAACATTAGGAGATATACCTAATGTAAATGACGAGTTAATGGGTGCAGCACACCAACATGGCACATGTATACATATGTAACAAACCTGCACGTTGTGCGCACGTACCCTAGAACTTAATGTATAATTTTAAAAAAGAAAATAATAATTAGAATAGTTAGAGTAAATGTCACACAATAAAACATTTTGACAAAAAAAAAAAGAGAGAGAGAGGTGTGGCTGCAGGACTGGCCCTGATGCCATATGTCATATTATGCATGGAAGCTTCAGGATGGTGATCTTCTGCTCTCTTTTCTTTCTGGGACAGTGACCAGTCACACTCCAGAAGGTGACTGCTCTACCCCCAAAATTCTAAACTACAGATTATGGAAATGGGTAGCACATCCTCCAGCCAACCCGCAATGGACACCCAATGAGAGCCAGAAACAAACATACCGTTTTGTACCATTGGGATTTGGGGGCTGTTTGTTACTGTATCATAGCCCAGTTTATTCTGACATATACAAGCTACTACAATTCTTCTATTTCACAGACAGGAACATGAAGGCTACATTTATTGCCTCCAGTTCCTGAAGTGTAAATCTTGATAGCTCCCCAGCACCCACATGTTAGAACTCAGGCTCTTTAGCATGTTATTCAAGACACTAGTTATTTTACAACAACCTACCAACCATTGCAGTCTTATTTCCACCAGGTTTATCCTGTGCCTCGGCCACATGTAAGAATGGTCCATAGCTACACATTCTCTAACTCAATTCATGCTGTTCCCTAGTCCTGGGCTGTCCTTTCCTGCCTTTGCTTCAGAAAGAACTCCTACTCATCCTTCAATACCAGGTCAAAATGGTGCCCATCTATCAAGGTTTGCCTGGCCCTCCCAGACAGCTGCTTCCTCCTCAGTGCTTCCCTAACACCTTAAAAAGCCTCCCGTATGGGGAATGTATCACATGCCTTCCTGATTGTCTGTTTATACGCCTGTTTCCCCCACCCCCAGATTGTGAGCTTCTTGAGGGCATGGACATTATCTTATTCATCTCTTCTCAGTGCCCAGCACAGGGACTGGAACACAGTGGGGCGCTTGGTAAATGTTATTATACCAATGAATGAATGGATGGATGAATGCATGAATGGATGAGTGGATGGGTGGATGGATGGAGGGATGGATGGATGGATGGATGGAGAGATGAATGGATGGATGATTCTTGATCTTCCAGCCCTATCTACTTACTGTGCTAGTCTCTCCTTCCACATTCCTTCCAGCATTTCATTGCTGAATAGCTAGTGCATGATTCGTGAGTATAAATTCTTGCCCTCAGACAAAAATGGGCAAAACAGTGATGATGAATACAAGGTTCAAGATGCCCAAGTGATCCCTTTAAATACATCAGCAAGGTCTTCACGGTAAAACAGTGAAGCCAACTGGCAGTTCTTCAAAAAGTTAAACATACCCAATGACCCAGCAATTCTGGTCCTAGGTGTATACCCAAGAGAACTGAAAACAGGGACTCAAACAAATCCTTGTTCACAAACGTTCTTAGCAGCATTATTTATAACAGTCATAAGGTGAAAATAACCCAAATGTCCATCAACAAATGAATGGATAAACAAATGGTGGTCTATTTATACAATGGAATATTATTCAGCCATAAAAAGGAATGAAGTACTGATTCGTGTTACAACAAGGATGAGCCTTGAAGACATTATGCTAAGAGAAAAAAGCCAGTCACAAAAGGCCACATATTGTATGATTCCATCTACATAAAATATGCAGAACAGGTAAATTCATGAAAAACACAATGCAGATACTAGTGGTTGCTGGAGGGGAAAATGAGGAGTGACTGCTTAATGGGTGCAGGGGTTTATCTTGGAGTGCTGGGAATGTTTTGGAACTAGACAATGGTGGTATTTGGACAACATTATGAATGTGCTGACGGCCACTTTAAAATGGTTAATACTACGTTATGTGAATTTTATCTTAATTGTTTAAAATTTAAGTAAGATAAACCAATAAGACAGTTGGTGCGTTTCTTCCCAGCCTTCTTCTTGGATGCACCATGATGGACCAGCAGTGAGGTAGGCGGGCATCCTGAGCAAATGAACCCAGGCACTGAGCCACCAGCAGCATGGTTCCAAGGAAGACAATGCTTCCTGGGGGCAGGAATGTCCCTCCCTCAGGGTCTCTGCGGGATCCAAATATATGAGGGAGGTAGATGGGGAGAGACAATGACACAATAAATAGATGCTGATGCAGGGACAAACATATAGAGGCCTGGAGAGAGGGAGAGAAAAACAAAAAGAGAGAAGAAACTCACAGAGAAATAGGAAGGAGGGGAGAAGAACAAGGGGTCTCAGATGAACTAAGCAATCCAGGAAGACCACGGAGACTCTGATTACTTCCTGCTGGGCAATGTATGGGTAAGGAGCTAAGAAAAAGGCAGAAACTCAGTTATTAATATTTTTCTCCTGGTGTCACAGGCCAGATAGAGGTCCAGCTTCAGGCCTTTATGTGGGACCTGGGGAAGAGACTCTGCCTCACTGGCTCCTGCTTGGGGAGTGGACACATTCCAAGGAGCTTTCTAGGATGAATGGAGGGGCCAGGCATCCCATGCCGTGTGGGCCTACACAAAGTCTTTCTTCTTCTTTTTTTTTTTTTTTTTTTTTTTTTCAGACGAAGTCTCGCTCTGTCACCCAGGCTGGAGTGCTGTGGCCTGATCTCAGCTCACTGCAAGCTCCGCCTCCCGGGTTCATGCCATTCTCCTGTCTCAGCCTCCCGGGTAGCTGGGACTACAGGCGCCACCACGTCGCCCGGCTAGTTTTTTGAAGTTTTTAGTAGAGACGGGGTTTCACCGTGTTAGCCAGGATGGTCTCGATCTCCTGAACTCTCGTGATCCGCCCGTCTCGGCCTCCCAAAGTGCTGGGATTACAGGCTTGAGCCACCGCGCCCGGCCAAAGTCTTTCTTCTTCTGAGCCTCATCAGCCTCATCTCTAAGTACAGCAAATTGTATTTTCCAAGTTTGCTGAACAAGAAGTGCAGAAAAATTCCCCTCCCCTTGAAATGGGGCAGATCTTTGCAGTAGTGTAGATGAATTAATACAGCAGAAAGGATGCAGCATGACTTCTGAGATGAGGTCAAGAAAGGTAATATGGCTTCCTTACAGCACACTCCCCTGGGAGAGTTGTGCTTGGAACCCAGCCGCCATGTTGTGAGGAAGCCCAGACTACATGAAGAGGCCACACTCAAGCGTTTCACCAACAGCCCCAGAGGCATCAACTACCTATGCAAGCAAAGAAGCTTCAGAAGTTTCCCACTCCCATCCTTGGAGCCATCTCAGTCTGATGCTACATGAAACAGAGACAACCTGACCCTGCTGAACCCTGCCCAACTCACAGATCCATGAACAAAATTAACATTTTAGGTTGGGCGTGGTGGCTCATACCTCTAATCCCAGCACTCTGGGAGGCTAAGGTGGGCAGATCACTTGAGCCCAGGAGGTCGAGACCAGCCCGGGCAACATGGCAAAACCCCATCTCCACTAAAAATACAAAAATTAGCTAGGCACAGTGGCACATGCCTGTAGTTCCAGCTACTTGGGAGACTGAGGTGAAGGATGGATTGAGCCCAGGAGGTCCAGACTGCAGTGGGTTGTGATCACACCACTGCATTCCAGCCTGGGTGACAGAGTGAGACCCTTTCTCAAAAAAAATTTTTTTATTTAGTTAAATCATTAAAAATCACTTAAAATTTTTGTTATGCTGTTGTTGTATAACCTCAGGCAACTGGATGAATAGGAAACCCTCAGTTGCAGCACTCAGAGGCTGAATTGTGTCCCCCCAAAATTTATATGTTGGAGTTCTAAACTCCAGTAGCGCAGAATGTTATCTTATTTGGGAATAGGGTCTTTAAAGCGGTAATTAAGGTAAAATGATGTCACTGGGGTAGGTCTTGATCCAACACAACTGGTGCCCTTATAAGCAGAGGAGATTAGGACAGAGACATGTACAGAAGGAAGATAATGTAAAGACACAATGAGGAGAAGACGGCCGTCTGCAAGCCAAGGACAGGGTCCTTGGAAGAAACCAATTCTGCCCACACCTTGACATGGGCTTCTAGCTTCCAAGACTTGGGGAAAGAAATGTCTGTGGTTTAAGCCATTCAGTCTGTGGCACTATGATATGGCAGCCCTGGCAAACTCATACAAACATTGGATCTACTTTCCAGATGGGAAACAAAGCTCTGAGAGTTAGCACCTCCCTAGGCTCCACAGCGGGCAAGCCATGGAGTGGGCCTGGAACCTTCCTGCCTCTCGGGGGTGGCCCCATATCCTAAACCTGAATGTAGCTAGAGTCTATCAGAAATGACAACTCCAAACCCCCAGGCTGCCTCCAGAGCAGACATTACTAATTCATCCCAGAGCACTCTCACTCAGCTCAGATGTGGCCTCAGTCTCTTCAATCAAGATTCCCATGGATGGGCCAGCAACGGCCAGAGGGACACTTTCCTGGGCACAGCTCAGTGGAGCCTGCCTGAGGCTGCCCTATTTGGATCACTCTTTTTTTTTGGCGAGGGGGTGGGGCGCATTCTGAGGCTCTGTGGTGGTCATTATGGTGCAAAGATTACCCCAGATGGCACCTATGGTTAACTTACTAGCACCACTGTTACATGGGGTCTATAAGATAAGTCAGGACTCTGCATAGAGACTCATCCTGGTTCCCGTGACCCCCAGGGTAGGGCTGGGCCACAAAGGGGAAAATTACCGATAAAAATTATCTTCACAACAAACCCTTCTCCCCCTACACAATGCTAAATCATTGAAAGCTGACCGAAACCACAGGCTTGGAGTCAAGCGATTCTCGTGCCTTAGCCTCCTGGACAGGTGCACGCCAACACACCTGGCTAATTTTTGTATGTTTTTTAGTAGAGATGGAGTTTTCACCACATCGGCCAGGCTGGTCTTGAACTCCTGAGCTCAAATAATCCACCCTCCTTGGCCTCCCGAAGTGCTGGGATCACATGCGTGAGCCACTGTGCCTGGCCTTTTTTTTTTTTTTTCTTGGTTAAGCTCCCTGGTAATTTTCTCAGAGGCTAAGAACCCCTGATATAAACTTCACTGGAATCTGGGGCTGCAGAGGGGGTCCTGGGTTGGAGGATTGCCATAGCTTCTTCTCCGTTTCTTGATGTGGCAAGCCTCCTCCTACTACAGGACCTTTGCACAGGCTGGTCCTTCCACCTTCAGTTTGCAGGCTCCCAATCCTCCCTCATCCCTCAGCTTTAATACCTCCTCCTTCAGGCTGTCATTCACTGATTACCTGCCTCCCTCCCTCTTCCCTCTCGCTGTTCCCTCTTCATTTCCTTCCAATCTCTTGTAATGTTTCCTAAGTTTGCATTCTGGGGGGGTTTCTTTGTTTACTGTATTTCTCCCCACTAAACAGTGAGCTCATGTGATCCATGACTATCTCTGTGCCCTTCACCATTGGACCCCCAGGGCTGAGCACAGGGCTTAGCACATACTAGGTGTTCATTAAATATACAGTGAAATAATTTAATGGCAAAAACATGCATTCTCCTCTCTGAGCCTCACTGTGCTGTGAGGATAAAATGAGTTAATCGCTGTAAAGTACTTAGAAAGTTCCACCTTGTGTTAATTAAATGAGCTGGTGCTGAGCAAATGCTGAGCACATGGCCTGACCCTTAGAACACTTTCATTGGTGGTGAACAATTACCATTATTATTATCCTTGTCATTGTCACTGTTGGTATTGTTTACCCTCTATTCAGCACAGAGTAGGTGCTTAATAAAACTGTGAGCTACCAAGTGATGTAGCCTTGGGCCAGCCACAGGGATGGAGGATGTGGTCGCTGGAGGAAACCTTCAGGCCAGTCTGATGTGGTGAGGATAGCATGGCTCAGAGAGGGGAGTACACTGCCCCAACACCACCCAGCAAGTCTAAGCGAGATCCAGCCCCAGAACTCTAGGCTTTCCTCTCTACTTATGGCCGCATGCCCTTGGGCATAACTCTTCCCCTCTGGGCCCTTGTTGCATCCGTGTAATGGGCCTGGGGTTGCAGCAGGGATAGGGAGGTTAGACCCAGGTCTGACCCCAGCCCCAGCCCCCAAGCTTGCCCCATGGTGACATGGGTGGCCACTTGGTGGCACTGTGGAGTCACCATCGACTGGCAGCCACCCGAGGAGCCCCAGTCCAGTGCAGCTTGGTCAGGAGACCTCAGAGGGCACTCTGCACTGACCTCCTTCCAGCTGGGGAAACTGAGGCCCAGAAAGGGGCAGCCATGCCTTTGCCAAAGTCATGCAGCTAGTCTGAGAAAGAAGACTGAAAAAGGTAGTTTATTGAACACCTGCTATGTGCCAAGGTTGCAACTGTATCATCCAGTTTCCACAACAACCCAAAGGCAGGAGATGGTCTTTCCACATTCCAGATGAGGAAACTGAGGCACCAAGAGCTTAAGTGGAAATATGGGAGCAATGACAACCATGACAGTGGTGGTTAATATTGAGTCAGTGCAACACATGTAAACAATGGCAATGAGTCAGGCCAGTCCCACAACAAATCCGAGGCTTGGACACTAGTACTGACCCGTTTTACAGAAATGGAGACTGAGGCTCAGAAAGATGGAACCATCTGCAGAGATCACACAGCCAGGATGTATCTGCTGCCGGGACATGTCCCTGCCCAGAGGGAACCAAGCCTGATTCCTATCTACTCTCTCCCCCACATTCCATCCTCAGCCTCAGGCAAGCTTGGGCCAGCACAACCAGACCTAGGCCTCCAGTGATCAGGGACGGCTCAGCCTCCTCTCGAAACCCACAGCCTGTCTAGACCAGGCTCCTTCCTGTGGGCTGCCATCCGGGGTCTGGGTGCCCCCTGGAATTTAGGGGCATGAAGGGTTCCTGCATCTCCCCACATGGCCCAATAGCCCCTGCTCCAGACGTGAGCAAGGAATGCTGCTGTGAGTCCCGTGATGGTCTCCAGGTCCCTTAAGGAAGAAGAAGCAGTGGAGAGGTGAGGAGGGAGACATGGGGTGGGGGATACAGAGCAAAAGTGACAGAGAGATCATGAAATAGATGGAGACACAGCATAGAGACAACGACAGGAAGAGAACAAGACAGAGAGTCAGAAAAACAAATTAATTCAAAACCGAACAAAACAGAGAGGGAGCGACAGAGCCAGAAAGAAGGGGGTGAAGAGAGGTGCATATTGAGATGGAGACAGACAGACAGATGACGGGGATACAGACTGAGAGAGAGACAGAGATGGGAAGCCAGGAAATTGCAGAGACAGACAGGGACAAAGCGGCGGGGTGCCACAGAGACAAGGAGAGACACAAGGAGGGGCGGAAGATGGAGACCTGGGGTGAGACAAGGACCAAGGGGCACGTGAGCGAATTCTCAGGGAACAGACCAGGAGGTCAGGCGGAGACTCAGCAGAGAAGGAAAGGCCGGAGGAGGCTGAGAAGCAAAAAAATGATCAGACAGAGAGAAGCAAAGAGGAAGGTGACAACATAGAGAGGGCAGAGGAAGGGGAATAGAGGACGGAGGAAGACCAAACAGTCAGAGGGTGGAGGCCAGGGCACAACGGGGGAAGCGGCGGGGTCAGGGGTCCTCCCACCCTGTGGACCCTGCCTTGGCCCCTGTCCACTAGGCAACCAGGGTCCTCCACCCCTCACCTGCATCCATACCCCAGAGCTTTTCCCTCCCAGCAGGGGCCTGCTCAGGGTCCTGGTGGGCAAAGGCCAGGCGGGTGGACTTGCCAGAGCCCTCAGGAAGGCATCTTTCATTTCCACCCGCTCAGCAGGCTCCAAGCACGTCGTTTGCATAAAACAATATTCCTGTGGGGGATGCTAATGCGCCCTGCTATTTTTGCCTCTCCTGGATTGTGGTTTGCATACATTTGCATACCCTGGGAGAATTAAGCAGGGATCATGTAAATGAGCCCACCAGCTTGGGGGCGAAGGGGGACCTGGGCTCCCTGCCTCCCGACAGGCTGTGCTGGCCACATCCTTCCCCTGGGGGCACCCTGGCAGGACAGGTTAGCATGGAAGGATCAGTTACTTGTCTCTCCCAACCTGAGGCTGCTGTCCACTCCAGGTTTGGGGTAGCCAGAGGGAGTTTTCAAAAACCCAGATCTGAGCCTGTCTCATCCTTCTTTAAACCTTCCATGGCTTTCGGAATCCCAGGATGGAGGTCAAACTCTCCCTCTCCCCCATAGCCACAAGGACCAACCCCTACCAGCCCTGCTAACCCACAGTCTCTTCCTCCCCAGCCTCCACCCACAATGGAACTTCCTCCCCTCAGGACTCCCCCTCACCACACTTCTGCAAACCACAGGGCCTTTGCACATGCTGTCCCCACTGGCTGCAGTGCTTTTCCTTCTTTCTCTTCACTTCCTTATAGCTAACTCATCCTTTAGACTCCAGGCCAGGTACCATTTCTATAGGGACGCCCTTCCTGTCATCTCTGACCTTATCGCTCCATTTAGCACCCTGTTAGGTAGCTGGAATTATTATCGATGCAATAACTTCCTTTGTGCCTGACTCCTCCATGAGACTGTGAGAGCCGCTGCCCCCCCCCACAATACCTAGCAGTGCCGCCAGGTGTTCCTGGCCTTAAAATAGGTTCCCAATTAGTATTTGTTAAATGAAGGTGGCAGACCTGCAAATTTAGCCTCGAACTTGGAGTCCTCAGGAGCCCAGCCCCCAAACTCCAGTGGTGCACAGGAAGTTTTAAAAAATATATTAAGAACCTACAGCATGCCAGGCACTGGGTAAAGTATTTGACATATACTATCTTGGAGAAACCTCTACATCTCTACATGGGAGGCGTGGAAATTGTGTGCATGTTACAGAAAGTAGAGGCTCTGAGAAGGAAGGCCACCAGGTTCAGGTCACACAGCAGGCATGTGGCAGAGCTAGCAGTCCACCCCAGATCTGTGTGCCCTAGAGGCCTTAGCCCGATCCCTGCACATTTTCCCCTGACCCTCTGGGTGACACCCACCCAGCACACACTTAAGTGGTCTCATGAAAAGGTTGCATAGATTTGCACAAGCACGCGCTGACTCAAGAGAGAATCTGAGTTCACCAGAGCGCACACAGCTGTGGCCTGGCCTGTTCATAACTACCTCAAACCCAGTATGGAAGTCTATGTCTCACGCCTGTGCGCTCCCATACTGGCCTACATAGACTCGTGAGCACACACACAAACACACACACACACCCCTCCAGGCCTGCACAGACTTTCACTTAGCCATTCAGAAACACTTCATGCAGAACCATGGCATCTAGACTCCGTGTCAAGAGCTGGGCGTATCAGGAAAATGGCATAGATTGACTGGATCTTGCTGGCCATCTTGGAGCTTCCTATCTGCTGACTTCCCCTGGGGGTGCATACCTGATCCACACACATTTGAATATTCATTCACACTGCACACGCTGTATTGACACAGGAATGCATAGTTCACAGGGTGCAAAGGCATGGAGATACCCTGTCACACAAGCAAACGCACTGGCCCTCTGCAAGCCCACAAGAAACGACCACAAGGGAGCAGAGGCTGTCTGATCCATCACTATCATTTTCAAGGGCAAACAACTCGACCAGGGTAATTCAGGAAGTCATTGTCTGCTACAGACCTAGCCAGACCTCGAGCAGCCACAGAGCTAAAAGCCCATGAATTTGACCCAGATAGGCCTAGGCTCTGATTGGCTCCTGCGCTTATAGGATCAATTTCTTGCTGAGCCTAATTTCCCCTTCTGCAAAATGGGAATAGTAGACATTTTTTTCTTCAAAGGTTTGGGCGTGTTGGATGCTTCCACAGTACCAGGCATATGGTGAGGACTCAATAACAGATAGGCACTCTATAATCATTATTATTATTGTAATTATTATTATGATATCCCTCCTTCAGGTCTCAGGACTCTTGTGGTCCTGCGCTCTGAGCTCCATCCCAGAAGGCTGATATTCCCACACTTCCTTCTCCTGAGGCCGGGGTCCTGCGGGCATACAGAGGGTAAGGTTGAGAACATGTTTAAGCCTCATAGCGGGCTGGGCATGGTGGCTCACACCTGTAATCCCAACATTTTGGGAGGCTGAGGTGGGCGGATCACCTGAGGTAAGGAGTTCGAGACCAGCCTGGCCAATATGCTGAAACTCTGTCTCTACCAAAAATACAAAAATTAGATAGACATGGTGGCTCACAGCCTGTAGTCCCAGCTACTTGGGAGGCTGAGGCAGGAGAATTGCTTCAACGCAGGAAGGTGGAGGTTGCAGTGAGACGAGATCACACCATTGCACTCCAGCCTGGGCAACAAAAGCAAAACTCCATCTTAAAAAAAAAAAAAAAAAAAAAAATCTCATAGCAGCTGAGAAACATTTACCCTGAAAATGAAGTGCTTTCCTTCCACAAAGTTCTGCCCCTGACGTCAAAGCTCCTACCTGCTCAGGAAACCAGTATCAGTTTAATTATTGAGAACCATTCGTCTGCCAGGGCACTATTCGGCCAGCCTGGGATTTGCAGAGGGGCCGGTGTGGACCTAGAGCAGGCCTCTGGAGATGGAAGAGAAAGGTGTGGACCAAGGAGCTGGAGGAGGGAACAAAGGGCACCGAGGCAAGATCAGGTGATGCTTCACCGGCCTGCTGTGTCCAGCACTCCCAACAGACTCCCAGGATATTTTGGAAAATGGGGGAAAACTTTTCTCACCTCAGCCCTCTCTTTGGGGGACAGTCGCTTCCATCTGAACACACAGCCTGCATCCTGCTCTGAGGCTGAAAGGCAGAGGCGTATGGATTGTCCTTAAGGACTTCCTCAGTGCAATAACCCCGGGGCCATGTGCATTGTGGGAACAGGGAAATAATCCTTCCAATACCTGAAGCTGACAGAGGAAGGAAATCTAGTTATTTGCAGAGATGGCCACTTGCCACCTGGGGCTTCTGGGGATAGATGGAGTAGGCTGGGGAAGGAGCCGTGGCTGAGGGAAACCCCCACTGACCCACACAAGAGCCGTGTGGAGTCTCCTGTTCTCCTCCTCATCAGGAAAGACCACTCAGGGCTGCCTATGAGGAGTGGAATCCTGCTTGGAGGTTGTCATTGCTGAAGGGTAGAAACCTTGGTAGTATGGCTCATATACCCGGAGCCCAGACATATCAAACCAAGAGAAGCAAAGAGTCTTCCACTGAATTGCCAAAGGGGTTCCAGCCTCCCCCAGTACCTCTTAGCCCCCAGTTAGAGAGCCAAGTGGGCATGAATGCCAGCTCTGGGCTGAACACATGAACACACTGAGGTTCAAATCCTGATTCCACTCTTACAGGCTGATTGATCTGTTCAGCCTCTCTGAGACTCAGTTTTCTCATCTGAAAAATGGAATGGTTCTCAGATCTACCTCATACGGCTGTGGTAAGGGTTAAACAAAACAGTGCAAAGGGCAGGCTTGGCACATAATAAGCACTCAATAAATGCATCTTCTTTATCATCGCAATTCTCATCAAGCCTTGGGTTTACACTGAGTTTACCATTTACCCATGTGACCTTGCGCAAGTTCTGATCCTGCTCTCAGCCTCAGTTTCCCCATTTGAAATGCAAAGGGCTGGGCCCAAATGATCTTCTGGGATCCTTGCTGCTTTACCATTTCCAGTTGGAAATTCTGTCCCTTGAACTTCATGAATTTCTCTGCCACCACAATTGGATTCACCCTTTTCCAGGAGATCAGCCCCAAGAACTAAAAGGTTAACCTAAAAATGTGAATAGCCCAGGCCCGGCGCAGTGGCTCACACCTGTGATTCCAGCACTTTGGGAAGCCACGTCAGGCAGATCACTTTAAGCTCACAAGTTCGAGACCAGCATGGTCAATGTGGTGAAACCCCGTCTCTACTAAAAAATACAAAATAATTAGCCAGGCATGGTGGTGCATGCCTGCAATCCCAGCTATTTGGAAGATGGAGGTGGGAGGATCGCTTGAACCTGGGAGGCAGAGGTTGCAGTGGGCCATGATAGCACCACTGTACTCCAGCCTGGGCGACAGTGCCAGACCCTGTCTTGAAAAAAAAATAGCGAAGAAGAATCTGCATTGATCCTCTATTAAGTTCCCTTCCTCACCCTGCCCACAACGCCCCAAAAAGTAACAGTAGCAGCGACAGAAACAATGACCACATGGACACAGAACTTACTATGTGCCAGGTGCTATTCTACATACAAAAACCCCGTGAGATACAACTAGTACCTCCAGTTTACATATGAGGAAACCAAGGCACAGAGAGGTTAAGCAATTTCCCCAAGATCACACAGCTCAAAGATGGCCCATCTGGGATGTAAACCCAGCCACCTGGGTCTCAACCTCAATGCCCCTCAACCCAAAGACTCAACAAAGGGTAGAGTATAAGGCACATGACAAAGCCATGACAGGAGGCGTTTTGAGTGAGTAGAGCCTTTCAGTGGTGTAGATCCTCTCCTGCTCTCGGCAGACGCCCCAGACTGGCCTCACGGAACCACATTAAGATGCCTGCCTAGCGCAGGGGAGAACAGACCGCCTGTTGGTTTAAAGAAGATATTCAATTATCCCAGCCGCAGCGCTCGCACGTGATCTGATGAGCTGAAAAGGGAGAATAAGGAGCACACACTGCGTCCTGTCGGAGATAATTAGAGGTAACATCACTTTTAAGAAAACAAGCCTGTGGCCAATTGTTCAAGATTGATGAAGCTGGTGGACGGCATGGGCAACCTAGGAAGGGGACATCATTGGTCTGCCCTGAATACAGTGTCTACACTTTGCAGAGGTGACCTTGACCCAGGGCTATGGGCTGGGTTGGGTGGGCAGGGTGTGTAACTGGCAACCCCCCAGCCAACATCATTCCTGTCTCTAGTGCTGCTGGAAACTGCTGTAATGGAGACTTATGGGTGCATGTGTGGGAGGAGCTGCTTGTTCCCTCCAGGTGGGACAAAGGCAGATTTCAGGCCTTGCTAGACTGTGAGCATGAGCTGGGTGGCCTCTCTGAGACATACAAGGACCTTCATCTCACAACAGTTTAGGCAATGGTTATGAAGCCCCTACCGTGGGCCATGGGCATACAGCTGGAAAGTGGGTTCCAGGCTGATCAGGCAGCATATGCAAAGGCCCTGAGGCAGCGAGAGGCTTGGCACATTTGAGACTATGCAGGAAGCCCTGCTTGGCTGGAAAGAGGGTGCTCAGGAGGAAAGCAGCTCTTCCAAGAGCTCAATGAATGAGGCACTCGGATGGATCAAGTATTTCCTCTGTACCCGGTCTTGTGTTCCATCTGCCCTGTGAGGAGCGTGCCAAGATGAATCTCTTACACATTCCAGATGAGAAATCTGAACGTCAGAGAGGTGACATCATTGCCAAAGTCCCACAGGGAAAACATGGCAGGCTGGGACCTGTTTCCAGAGCAGCTTAACTGTTCCTACTCTTCCTTTTTGTTCCCTGTCCCCAACAGTCCAACTGTTCCTCCTTTAACATGACTCTCATGAGCCCAAACTCACCCATCCCAAGTCCCAGCTTTCCAGTTGGTCAGAGCTAGAAGTTACCTTGAAAGACTAATAGATTCACCTTGTTCCTTGCTCATAATGGGAAAACTGAGCTAGGACTGGGGGATGAGCGGGAAATAGAGTGAACACCCCTATGCTGAGAATCACGTATGAATGCGACCTCGCATTGGCCCATCACATGTGCCATTTTGAGGCACCCACAATATACAGAAGCCACCACGAGGAGATGCTGTAACAGAACCAACAGGCTGGTTTTCTATGGGCTACTGGGCATTATCCTTTTGTTTGATAAAAGGATAATGCCTTTATCAAACTCCAGAGCCACAGCAAAACAGCATTTTGGAATTGTTTTTAGGGGATGCCTGCCCTCTGGGATGCCCTTTGGAAACCCATGAATCCACAGTCACTTGAGTTTGTGAAGTGCTGCCTACTCCACTCGCTTTGAGAGTCCTAGTGTGTATCAATCATCTAAGGCTCTGATAAGTCCTGCTGCAAAGGAACAAGCTTACATTTCCCTAACCCAGCATGTCCAAAATTCATCTGAACATAAAATTCTTACAAACATGACCAGAACTGGGATTGTTTTCAGAAGTGATCATGAGAAATACTGATCTTGATAACTAAGAGACATTGAAACAGTCCTTCTGACCCTGGAGAAAAGAATTCTGAATACATTTTGGATGATGGGTGAGATGATGAAGTGATGGAGAAGGATTTAAAGAATCAGAGGACTATTTATGCAGAAAAAAAGACCCAGAACAGGAAATAGTGGCTGCCTTCTAATCCCTGAGAGGCTCCCAAAGTTGACTGTGGAGAGGTTTCCTCCCTAGTTCCAGAGAACAGAGCTAGGGCAGGAAAGTATACGAAAGGAGTTGGAGCTTGCACCTGAGACTGGCTGTCTTGATAGGAAATGAGTTCCCCATCACCAGAGGTATGCAAGGAGAAACTGGAAAACTATCGTATTAAGGCTGCTGAAGAAAATTCCTTCTCCAATTCTAGAATTTCCAGGGCAAAGGAATGCGACCCAGACCCAGGCCATGCTAAATTCCTCTCTTCTCTCAATAGTGGGCAGAAAGAAACCAGGCATGTCACATCCATCTGACATTAGGAAAATTCTTATAAATAAAATAGTTCCTATAAAAGCTGTATGAGCTCTCTCCAGTCCATCTCATCTCGACAGTAATAAAACCAAGCCCGTAACTCCAGCGTCGTCTTGCCATCTACAAGAGGAAACGCTTATTTTAAGAAGTATAAAAAGAAAAGTAATTTACAGTCTATTAACATTTTAAAAAGTGTGTTAGCAAGAAGGGGGAATACATTACCGGCTCGATGAGGGATCCAGAGAGATGAGGAAGTGGAATCATATAAATTTCCCTTGGTCTCCATTTTAACCTGGAGAACTTCACATTCATTCCAAATCTCCTAGCATCTGTTAGCTCATTTTTTTTTCTCTTTCCTTAAGAAGAAGGTTTGGTTGAGGAATGGTGGCCAGGAAGGATGCAATGAAGTGGGTCCATGAGGCAAGGCAGGGCTTAAATTCGGAAGTCAGATCTGGGTTCCCATCCTGGTTTGGGTCCCCGGTTGTTCTATTTTGATGCAAGGTTCCCAACTTCCATGAGCTTCAGGCAAGTTGTCTAATCATGGTGATAGTAAATCCCAGCGTCCTCTTTTTTAATGCAAAAGTCTTAGCTTTCATGCAAGACTTGCAAGGGCTCAGTAACTGCAGGAGTGTAACTGACCCTGCCAGGTGTGTAGCGTATAGTAGGTCTTCACTTAGCATCTGTCCCTTGCCCAGCAGAAAGGACACCATTTGCATTCCCAGAACTGAGCTGAGCCCCGGGTGGGGGACCGGAGTAGGTTGGGGATGGAGTGTGTTTTTTTTTTTTTTTTTTTGAGACGGAGTTTCACTCTTGTTGTCCAGGCAGAAGTGCAATGTCATGATCTCGGCTTACCACAACCTCCGCCTCCCAGGTTCAAGTGATTCTCCTGCCTCAGGCTCCTGAGTAGCTGAGATTACAGGCATGCGCTACCATGTTCAGCTAATTTTGTATTTTTAGTGAGATAGGGTTTCTCCATGTTGGTCAGGCTGGTCTTAAACTCCCAACCCCAGGTGATCCATCCACCTCAGCCTTCCAAAGTGCTGGGATTACAGGCATGAGCCACTGTGCCCAGCCAGGGATGTATTTTAACCTACAAATCCAGGGAAATTCGTGGAAGCAATTGTAGAAGGATGGACTTCAAGGGAAAACAAATCATTGCCTCCTAGGAATGCAGCCATACAATGACTAGCCTACAGCAGGACCTGGGGCCCTGGGGGAGTTGCCAGGCTGTGGGCAGGGACTGCAGACCTGGGGCATCCCGGGAGGGAGCTGCTTTCCACGTGGTTATCACTTAGAACTTGGACAAGGGCTGAGTCCTGACTTGGGTCTTCACCTGCAATGCATCACAAACATGCCCTTCCCCCTTTTCACATGCACACACACCCTTATACCCACACATGCACATGCACACACACCCTTATATCCACACATGCACATGCACATGCCATAGCTTCTACATACACACAGGCATGACCAACACATTTACACACACGTGAACACGCCTACCCATCCCTTACCCACACATGCACATGCACATACCATAGCTTCTACATACACACAGGCATGACCAACACATTTACACACACGTGAACACGCCTACCCATCCCTTACCCACACATGTGCATGCACATACCATAGCTTCTACATACACACAGGCATGACCAACACATTTACACACACGTGAACATGCCTACCCATCCCTTACCCACACATGTGCATGCACATGCCATAGCTTCTACATACACGCAGGCATGACCAACACATTTACACACACGTGAACACGCCTACCCATCCCTTACCCATACATGTGCATGCACATGCCATAGCTTCTACATATACACAGGCATGACCAACACATTTACACACACGTGAACACGCCTACCCATCCCTTACCCACACATGCACATGCACATGCCATAGCTTCTACATACACACAGGCATGACCGACACATTTACATACACGTGAACACGCCTACCCATCCCTTACCCACACATGTGCATGCACATGCCATAGCTTCTACATACACACAGGCATGACCGACACATTTACACACACGTGAACACGCCTACCCATCCCTTACCCACACATATGCATGCACAAAATGTAACTTTTACACACACACACCAACACGATCATACCTGCGGGCACACCACATGTCCATTCTTTATCATCGCACATAATGCACACACACCGCCCCTCGTGCATGCTTCAAACGTGCATGGCAACACAATTGCCTGTGTGCACACACATATGCATATGCACAGACTTAACATCTGCATCTGCACACATGCACACTCCCACATGTACACACAGGTGATATACCCACATCCTAATACACGTCCAGCACTCACAGCCACATGCCCAGCACATGCATATGCCAAACACACAGGCATGCCACACGCGTGCGTACGTACACACACACACACACACACAAATACATTCATGCAGCAACCTTCCCACCCTCCCGCCCCCTCCAAGCAGCATCTCACATCCCGGCCCCCTCTGGCCCCCTGGCCTGTGTTTGTGCAGCTGTTCCCTCTCCCTCAAGTGTTGGGAGGGGGCAGGAAGAGCAACATCAGGGGAGGGGGCAGGCCACAGTCAGCCCTAATCAAGAATTTCACACCCCCCCACAGTGACCCGGCCCCTCTGCAAAGCCCCCACATCCAGCTGGAAGAAAGCCCAGAGCTGGCTTTGTTAACAGGCTCCCTAGGACAGCAGGGGGCCCACTCCCGGAGCGTACCCCCTCCCTGCTCAGAGGCCAGGGCTCAAAATTTGCCCATCTCGGCGGGTTGGGCAGGGGGTGGGGGGTTCTTGAATGCCTGAGTCCTGCTTCCCCCAGCTGGGTGCCCAGCCAAGGGCTGGCAGGCACCAAATGGGCCTCTCCCCTTATCACCCTTTCCCAGGCCTTATCAGGTGGGGGGAGCAAGGCAGGAGCTATGGGCCCCAGACACATCGGGCTGGCATGCTGGGGTTCCCAGTGAGGCTGAGCACGTCGGATTTTAAGATCCGAATCTTGATAGGCCCATTCTCAGAAACGCGCACCAGCACCTCCCCTGCATTCTCCAGCTAGCTCAGCATCCTCAAAAATGCCTTGTGGCCTCACTTCCTGGCCTTTGTCCAAGATCTTCCCCACTCCTGCCAACCACCAGCACCCTCTCAAAGATGTTTTTCTCTCCTTAGAAGGCACAACTCTTACATATCATCTTTCAAGACCAGACCAGGTGCCTCCTCCTCCAGGAAGCTCTCTCTGAGTCTCTCCCCAGGATTTAGTGGGCAGGTCCCTTGGTGCTCCCCCTGGCTGCCTGTTCTTCCTCCACCTTGCCCTTCTAGCACTTCTGAGCCTCCATCACCATAGCAACCCCAAAACTGGCCCAAGGCCTGGCTCAAGGTAGGTATTTGCTGAAGGAAGGAGGGATGGGGTGGAACTCTGTCGGTGCCTCATATCCTCAGGCCTCGTGAAATGAATTAGGTCCCTGATCTTAATTTAAGAGTTAAATAATACCACACATATATTACAAAAGTTAGGTAAATTTCCCCTTCCCTCCTGTCATTACCTAGAAAGCTGCCAACTTCTAGATTGTAATTATGTACATGAATAATGAAATTAGCATATCTATCAGCTCACTCCCTGCTCATTATGTACAGGGAAGAGCCTGTGTGTTTCCATTCCAAATCACCCTCCTCTGGAGGCTCACTGGGCTCCAGGCTCTGCAAAGGCCCCTGGGGAGGGGCTGCATGCCCACCTCACACCTGGGGGCTTCTAGAAGCCCTGAGAGACCTTCCTGGGTGGGGTGTTCACGTCTGATCAGCCCTGATCTGCATATGATGGGTGAGTGGGAAGCACTGGTTGAACTTGGCATGGCAGGGGTGGGGCTATGGGATGGGGGACTGCCCTGGCGTTGCAGAGGGAACTACCTGAGTTCCTGGTTCACTCCACATGGCTGTGGGCCAGTGGGCAGACCTCTCCAAGGCTTCTTCTTTCACCTGTAAAGTGGGGATGACATGCAAGTAAGCAAATGCGCTCCTAAATGCAGTGTCAGGACACAAGCAAGCTTGTATTGGAATTCTAGCCCCCCCATACATCTGCTACATGATGTCTTCTCTCTAGGCCTCAGTTTCCCCTTCTGCAGAATGGAAACAATGCAAGTGTAAGGATCCCATGACATTCCTAGTGCAATGTGGAGCACTGTGCTTGGCACAGAGTGAGTGCTCCATAAACATGAGGGATTGTGGCTGTTGATGTCAAGATTGGCATTTACGTTAGGCCTGAGGTGGACCCTCTCTCCTAGTGGAAATTCTCATCCAATAATTGCATGGAAATCATCCAAAAAGTAGGCACTCAGGTTTGCCATGTGTCTCTACTCGGCGTCCCCAACTCCTCAGCTTCTCCTGGAATTCAGTGGGAATGCCAAGCTCTGGGCTCTCCCCACTCAACTCTGTCCAAAACACCTTCCACGTGGTGAGGAGGCCATGGACAGGTGGATAGGGAAGGACTCACCAAGCCTGAGGGTGCCTGCATGTATGTGGCGTTTACTTATTCACTTACACACATTCATTCACATTTTCATTGCAGGATCCCTGTGGGCAATGTAAGAGGCAATAGGGAGCCAGTGAATGCTTGTGAGCAGAGGAGGGCTGAGTTCAGTCTGGCTTTGCAAACTTGCTGAATATATGAATGAATGAATGAATGAATGAATGAATGAATGAATGAACAAGGCAAATCTTTTTACTCCAACCCAGTGCTGGGATTCAGACAGGACCTGGGGACCTTAGTCCAGACCCCCTTGATCCTACAGAGAAAGGCTCAGGGCCTCAGCTAGGAGCACCCTCATACCCTTACTCTACTTACCCAATGCTGCAGGACTGGCTGACTCCTTCCCAAGCCCACTAGCACCCCTTCACAGCTGGGCACCTTTGCAAGCATGAGTGCTGTCCCTGGGGCCACCAAGAAAGTCAAGGCCTCCTCCCAGAGCTTACTGTCTAGAGCTTCGCCAATACAAGCTGCTAAGCTTCTTTGCCCCGTCACTCTGACTGCGGGCAAACTGTGGCCCACCGCACAGATTAGAAATGGTGGTATCAACTCCAGGATATATATGGAAGCTTCTAGCTCAGACCCACGAGGCTGGGCATCTTCAGAAGAAGCTACACATTACTCATATTTTACAGCTTCTTACCCACCCCACCCCTATGCCTGGGCAGGACACACCCTGTTGTAAACAGATCCATGTTGGTAATAATAATAATAAGAGCTAGGAAACCAAGCAGTTCCTACCTGCTCCATGCACTTTACATGTATTCCTTCATTTAACCCTTGCAAACTTAGCGTAGTGGCTGGCACACAGTAAAAGCTCAATAAATGTTTGCTGAATATATGAATGAATGAATGAATGAATGAATGAATGAATGAATGCATGCATGAATGAATGGACGAATGAACAAGGCAAGTCTTGTTACTCTGGCCCAGTGCTGGGATTCAGACAGACCTCAGCTCAAATTCTTGCACTGCCACTTGCCAATCAGTTACCTTGGTCAAGTCACTTCCGTTCTTGGAGATTTTAGTTTCCCCGTCGGTAAAGTGGGCATGATGATATCTTCCTCTCAGGCTGATGTGAGATTTCAATGAAGCTCCACATACAAAATGCTCACATGACACCTAGGGCGGCCCAGAGTCGAAACAAAAGGTTTTTGTTATTGCTATTGTTGGGGATGATGTCATTGTCTCCATCTGCCCACTTGGCTTGCAGTCATGGGTCAGGAACTCAGAGACCAGAGGTCACACATTGGTGGTCTGGAGACCTTGTCCAGCTCCCAGATGTATTTTGTTTGGCTAATACAGCAGTTCATTGATTTTTTTTAAAAAAATCTAATTAGTTGCCAATATTTAGAGATTGGGAGATTTCATGTAAAATACAGTTTGGGATCTCTCTTGGAATTTCAGAAGTTTGGACCACATGATAATTATATTCACCCAGAGCAGCTGGGCTCTGCTGGAGATGAGAAGCACCTACCCCTTTCCTTCTTTCTTTCTTTCCTTCCTTCCTTCCTTCCTTCCTTCCTTCCTTCCTTCCTTCCTTCCTTCCTTCCTTCCTTCCTTCCTTCCTTTCTTTCTTTATTATTTTTTGAGACAGAGTCTCACTCTGTCACCCAGGCTGGAGTGCAGTGGCATAATCTTGGCTCACTGCAGCTTCCACCTCCTGGATTCAAGTAATTCTCCTGCCTCAGCTTCACGAGTAGCTGGGATTACCAGCGTGTGCCACTATGACTGGCTAATTTTTGTATTTTTAGTAGAGATGGGTTTCACTATGTTGCCCAGGCTGGTCTTGAATTCCTGGACTCAAGTGATCCTCCTGCCTTGGCCTCCCAAAGTGCTGGAATGACAGGCACCCGCCCCTTTAGAAAGGGTATGAGCTCCCATTCTGCCCCAGTCCCCGCCACTCCCTGTTGCCTCACTCTTGGCCAGCTCCATTCATTCAGGTAGTCTGCCTACCGCTGGAGGATTTTCCATCTGGAAGCCCTGCTCTAGATTTTCTCTTCTGTGAGATCCACCAAGAAAGCTCCAAGTCACAGTTGGCCAAATGGAGTCAAACAAGAAGAAGAAAAAACACACACCTCACAGTCATGATGTGGCCACTTCTCCCAGTTTCACAGCCTGGGCTCAGAATGGAGTCCGCACATCCCCTTCCAAGCTCCACCACTCTGAGGACGCTGAATGCCACCTTCCCACCCATGCCCAATGGGGAAGCCCACAGAAAGCCCCCTAAATGGCCCTGATCTCTCCCGGAAAGAGGAGGGCACGCCGACAAAATGGCTCCCATCTGACCAGCCTGGGCACAGCTTCTTGACTCTAATTGGGGACGCGGTAATTAGATGATGGCAGAGTACACCCCAGGCTCAGCTTTCAGCCCCAGGTCCCACCGACAGGCCATCCCACTTGGAAAGTTCGCCTGACATTCCTGAGCCTGGCCGCCTTGCCAAAGAAAACTCAAGCGAGGCTTGTCTTGGCACGGACTCAACCCCTAGCCTCAGCAGGAAAACCAAAAACATTTACACAGCTGGGCCTGCGACGCCCGCTTCCCTCAAGAGTTTGTCAGGGCTTGGATGGCTCGGCGGACTCGGGGGCACTTCTGAAGGGGACTGTGTTCCCGAGCACGGCCAGGCATGGCCGGCCAGACAGAAAACACCGCGGCCACCCCCGGGAGGTGGGAAAGAAGGCGCAAGAAAACACGCTCTGGGAGCTGGAGAGGGGCTTCCTGGGGGCTGGGTTTTCATCCATTCGTTGATCACTGCACAGCCCCCCTCCAGCTGCAACCACATCTGCACAGGTCATCCTGGCCAGCTCACCAGCCGACCTGTGCGTGTTGGCCAAAAAACAATCCAAAGAAGCTGCTTATGGCACGCGGAGCGCCTGGAGCCCCATGCTGACAGCTCTAAAGGACCGTCTCTTCGCCGCTCTCTCTTTGCACTCAATCCCCCCTTCTCTTTTCCTAGCAGCCTTTCCATGGCATTCTCCGATGCTCTTCACATCGTCTGTCCCGCCGGGCACCCCAGTGAGGCCCATCTGGCCTCCTGGTTCTGAATGTCAGGGACTATGGACAGGAGGTCCTGGAGCCAGTGGTTCAAAGCCAGGAACCTGGCCAGGCGCGGTGGCTCACGCCTGTAATCCCAGCACTTTGGGAGGCCGAGGTGGGTGGATCACAAGGTCAGGAGATTGAGACCATCCTGGCTAACATGGTGAAACCCCATCTCTACTAAAAAACACAAAAAATTACCTGGGTGTGGTGGCGGCCGCCTGTAGCCATTCGGGAGGCTGAGGCAGGAGAATGGCATGAAACCGGGAACCGGAGCTTGTAGTGAGCGGAGATTGCGCCACTGCACTCCAGCCTCAGCAACAGAGCAAGACTCTGTCTCAAAAACAAAACAAAACAAAACAAAACAACAACAACAACAAAAAAAAAAAAAAAAAAAAACAAAGCCAGCAGCCCAAACACATTGGTGAATACACTGGGGGTTGCCAAGTTATCTGCTAAGTCCCTCGTGATCCTTCTGGTCCCTCCATCCCAGTGGTCCCCACTGCGGTCCAGGCCACTATTGGTGCCCGTGCGACTGCAGCAGCCACCTCTCAAATCCTCCCACCTCCACTCCTGCCCCCAGAGCCCATTCTCTGAGCCGAGGATAGTCCAACCTTTATTATTCTCTCAATTATAAAACATTTAAAAAGTATAGCAAAATGCAGAAAATACGACTTTGCATAATTTAATGATTCACCATCAAGCAAACACCTGGGTAACCACGAGCCAACTCAAGAAACAACCTAAAGCACTTTCTTTTTTTTTCTTTTTTTTGAGGCTGAGTCTCACTCTGTTGCCCAGGCTGGAGTGCAGTGGTGTGATCTCTGATCTCCGCTCACTGCAACCTCCAGCTCCCAGGTTCAAGCAATTCTCCTGCCTCAGCCTCCCAAGTAGCTGAGATTACAGGCGTCCACCACCATGCCCAGCTAACTTTTGTATTTTAGTAGGGATGGGGTTTCAACGTGTTGGTCAGGCTGGTCTCAAACTCCTGACCTCAAGTGATCCACCTGCCTTAGCCTCCCAAAGTGCTGGGATTACAGGTGTGAGCCACTGCACCCGGCCAGAAGCACTTTCTTGACTCCCTTCAGTTCTACTCCCTTCCTCCCCACAATATTTCATGACTATCCTGACTTTTGTGGTCGTGATTTCTTTGCGTTTTCTTCAGGCCTAAAAACAGCATAGTCGAGCCTTGTCTGATTTTGGGTTTTATGTAAATGGATAAGAATAGCAATCATATTATTATCATTTTGCGTCTGTTCTCTTCTTTCCAATATTGTGCAGTGAGACTTCTCCATGTTGTTGCACAGAGCTGTAGTTTATTCATTTTCACTGCTGTATAATATTCCTTTGCACGAACATACTAGAGTTTTAAATCTATTTTACTGTTGATGTGGTTTGGGTCATTTCCAGTTTGGAGATGCTATAAAACTATAAATTGTTTTATATTCTGGTGCCCAAGTACCTGGCACATAGTAGGGTTTACAGTCACAAACAGGTTCCAGAGTCAAGCACAAGTTCAAAGATAGCTGTATTGCACAAAACTAAAATGGTTTGTTTTCTTGCAGGACTTGTCAGAACCTTTAATGCTTTAAAGTGTCAATGTACATTATGACACTTCACAAGCACCACCTCTGTGCTAGTTAGGCCCAGGTAATGCAAAGGTAAATAAATCTGCCTCAGGGAGTAAGTAGGGTGGATGGAAAGTATTAGTCTTAAAATCTGGTCATGGTTTTTACTTCTTCCTGACTTGCTGTGCAGGCTTGGATAAGTTTCTTGCCATCTCTGGGCTTCTGTCTGCTCATCTGCAAAGTGTAAGTTTAGAAATTGTTACTCCGTAAGAGCTTTCACCTCTGACAGTTCAATACCCATGGACCAGTATTTTAATTGGCCAGAAAGATTCTGGAGGAGGGGATGTCTGGATCTTGAGGATTTGGAGGAGTTGGGTGTCAGGGGGAGAACAGCATGACAAAATTAGTCTGGACTGCCTGGAGGTCATTTAGGGGGAAGTAAGGAGAGCAGCAAGGCTGAAACGGAGTGCTCATCCAGGGAATATAAAAGAGAAATGATTATAAAGCTCATATCACCTCATTGCCAACCCACTTTCCATCCCTACTACATCATGAGAACCATTAGAGACAGGCAGAGACTTTATAACCTACAGCCTGTATTCTCTACAGGGATGAAATTTGCCCCTTGAAGGGCACAAAGTCTTATAGTCATACATACACTCCATAAACAGATATTCAATATATATGTACTATTAAAATTTCACTGGTGGGGGCATGGAGTGAGAAGGGGAAAATGTCTAAAAGAGTTGCTTAGGGACCAATAAAAAAAAAAAACGTGAAGAAAAAAAGTGAAGGTGATCTATAGATCACCTATTCAAATGCACATAGGAACCAGGCAGGAAACTTTGAAAGTAGATGGTATAGGAGGCAATAAGGAGTGGTGGGCACTGCGGCAAACTGGCATGCCCAGACTAAATACAGTATAGCCATTTTTTTAAAAGAGTCATTTTGCTCAGGCCAAACAAAACACATCTGCAAGTTGGATCAGGCCTGCCATCCACCATTTTCAACTCTAAATTTAAATGAAGAATCCAGTTCCGTCCCAGCTTCCATGACCAATGCAAACACAGCACTCATTCTGGCCCAGCGCTCATGGGCTGCTGCAATGTGAGGTATCCCTGTTCTCTCTCTCACACACACACACACACACACACACAAACACACATATATCCTCCCCACAACAGGACCAGCAGCCTTGTTCCACAGCATGCACACATGCATATTATGGGGATTAATGCTGTGTGATGCATAATTAATGACGCTGAATAAACATGCAGATTGGCAATCACCGATTGACTGCCATGATCAGATTCCTGAACAAGGGCTAATTGATTGGCTGCCTGTAATCATCATATTCAACACTATTTTCTTCAGCACATGTGCAAACAAATCCTCGTAAAGGGGGCCCATGGCCTTGTCTGTTTCAAGAGACACAGACCCTATGTTTGAAACTTTGATCGCTGCTCCAAGTAAGGAGGCTTTGGCCCCTGGGCTCTTTTTCACCAGCAAGCACCAATGATATACCACAGTGGGCCAGGTATTTTACAGTCATCGAGGAAAGTGTAATTATCACCATTTTGCAAATGTACACAGAATCAGGGTGCCACAGCTATCAAAAGGGGGAGTCAGGGCTCCAAACCAGTCTGTTGATTCCAAAATCCACCCTCTTTCTTTTTCCAAATAGTTTCTGACCTCCTAAAGTTGATGGCACAGCAGAGGAGAAAAGGGATTTATTTACTCATCAATTCATCCCAGACACTGGCAATACAACAGTGAATCAAACCAGTTCCCTCCCTGCTGATAGCTATGTTCTGGTACATATTGTGTTTTGAGAGTCCCAGAGATGGTATCTCTCCATGAGTGCCTCATAGAGGAGGTGGTGTCAGAGCAGGGTTTTGAGGAATGGAAAGCATCTGCAAAGGAGATTATGAGAGAAGCTCATGGCAAAGACAAGAGCAGCAGCAAATGTGTGGAGGTGGGAAAATAAAAGGTGTTACCTGAGGAGAAGCAAATGGGCCTATTGGGGGTCTTGGAGGGAGACTATAGGAAGATGAATATGTATAAGGAAAACAGCTCAGGGCCATCTGGTGGGATCCCTGAATACCAGGATTGAAGGGAATGGAATGGGGTAAGACTGGGACCTGAGTCCTCCAGAACAGAGTAGATGCTGAGTGTCAGGGACTTCCTTGGGTCTTTGCTGACTTCTGCCCCATATTTATTTCCTCCTGCCACCAAGAGCACCTAGATGTTTCCTCTGGGGGAACATCTCTTCCTCATTCTCACCTGTGTGGCTAGAGCAGATTTTTTTCTTTTTAAGACAGGGTTTTGCTCTGTTACTCAGGGTGCAGTGCAGTGGCGTGATCTCAGCTCACTGCAGCCTCAACCTCCCAGGCTCAAGCAATCCTCCCACCTCAGCCTCCCAAATAGCTGAGACTACAGACATGCACCACTATGCCCAGCTAACTTCTTCTACTTTTTGTAGAGATGGAGTCCCACTATGTTGCCTAGGCAGGGCTCAAACTCCTGGGCTCAAGCAATCTGTCCTCCTTAGCCTCCCAAAGTGCTAGGATGACAGGTGTGAGCCACTGTGCCTGGCTGCTAGAGTAAATTTTGAGTGTTCTCACCACAAAATATTAATAGCTGTATGACATACAACGCATGTTAATTAGTTTGATTTAGCCATCCCACAATGCATACCTATTTCTAAGCAATACACTGTGCATCATATGTAATTTTTATTTGTCAATACAAAATAATAAAGCAAAGTGAGATAATGAACATACATGCTCTAAAAGTTGGCAGTACTTGCCAGTGCCTTTACTACGTTCATGTGCGTTGACCATCCAAACAGAAGAAATATATGTGGCATTTCCCAAACTTATTTGTCCACAGAACCACTTAGGACTAGTGTTCTGGGGAACATTGTTGGGAAACAGCAGCCTGGGATGGTCTCTGATGATTTCTTCAGTACCTTACAGCCTTTCCCACTGGCCAAGTGGTAGCCCCTCAGCAAGATGCATCCCTTTGCTGGACCTCAGTTTCTTCCTCTGTAAAGTAGAGAAGAAACCCAATATAAACATACCTGGAAGTGCGCAGATGAGGATGAGAGGTGCCCAAAGGCATGAGTCCCGGAGGGAATATGCGATTGCTCAGCCACTGTGAATTCCAGGCCTGACCCGTCTTCCCTACCCTCGTCCATCTCGGAAATATATAATGACAGCTAAAAGCAAAGTCACCAAAAACATCTGATGAGAGACTGGGCCTGAGGGTTCCTGCCATCCACTGCTGTCTCTAAATATCTGTAGCATCTCCACATTTCAGTAACTCACTTTATATCTTCACAGGGGAAGAGTCAGAGAGAGGACTCACAGCCACGGGCTAACAGTTACTGTCACTTGTTGCGGTGTTTACAATAAATGATCTCCCCGCTTTGTGTTTCCCTATTTCCATTTTAAAAAAAATTATTCTACAATAATGAACATAAATAAATTGTAAATTAGTACCATGATTTAAACAGTGCTTTGGGAGCTAGTCTGCCCTGGGTTCTGATTCTGGGTGTAAACAGAACAGTCCTTTCCCTCTTGGCAGCCATTTTCTCACCTCTTAAATGAGAATGATACTCGCTGTCATCTTTTGCTGTGTGATAAGCTATCCCAAAGCTTTGTGGTTTTAAAAAAATTCAGTCTTGCTCACAACATTGTGAGTTCAGGGACTTGGGAAGGGCTCAGCTGGGCAGTTCACTTCTGAGCTATGAGATATCTGCCTGGGGCAAAATGAGTTGGGGAATCCACTTCCAAAATGCCTTCTTCACTCACTCACACATCTGGCACTTCAGGGTTCCTCGTCTGTCTGTCTGTCTGTCTCTCTCTCTGTCTTGCTCTCTCTCTCTCTCTCTCTCTCTTCTCTTTCTCTCTTTCTCTCTCCTCACCCCCACAGGCATCTCACCCTCCACGCCTTCTTCATGTGACTTGGGCTTCCTTACAACATGGCAGCTCAGAACACATAGAGCAAGAGCTCCATGAGATCTGGGTGAAAGCTGTAAGGTTTCTGATGACCTAGCCTAAAAAGTTCTAGAACATCACTTTCACCACTTTTTATTGGTCAAAGCAAGTTACAAGGCTAACCCAGATTCAAAAAGAGGCATATTGGTCCCACTCTTCACGGTAGGAATGGCAAAGAATTGGCAGTCATTTTTAATCCACCACACCCACCTACCCTCCTGAAGATTCTTATGAGAACTGGATTTCAGATGTCTATGAAGGGCTTAGCTCCATGACTGCCATTTGAGATTCTGAAAATGTGAATCTAATCAGATTGTCACCACACCTAGCTTTGATCATCTAATTCTCTGACACCTTCACCAAAATTGCCAAGTTCCTGTGAGGCTGCACCTCTGCATCTCTCTGACTGCCCCACCCACCCCTTCCCATCATTCAGTGTTCCAGCCTTTCTGGCCCCTTTCCCCTCCTAAATATGCCACCTTTCCTTCAATCCCAGGGCCTTTGCCCACACAATGTTTTCTGCCTAAGATGCTCTTCTGCCCACCTCCTCTGACCTGATTAACTGCTCCTCATACTTTTGATCTCCTGCCCAAAGCGTCACCTCTTCCAGGAAGTCCATCCTGATTGCCTAACAAGTTGGTTCCCTTGCTATGTATTCTCTCTCTTAAGCCCAGTGGCTCTCCCTGAGAGTGAGGAGTACAGTTTATAATCACACTATCATTTGGGTTATTATTGAATTACAATGCTGTCTCCCCATGAGACTGGGGGTGTCTTGTTTCCTGCCATCGCCCCTCCTACCCAGCACACAGCATGGCACCAGGACCCCATAAATGCTTGTTGATGGGAAGACAGGAGGAAAGACAGTCCATGCAGGAGGCCTTACCATCATTATTCCGCTGTCACCTACGCTGTCCATCAACAGCAGTCACAGGGACACATTGGTCTCTGCCCTCCTTTCTACCATCACTTGGGGGTCCCAAGTGAGCATTCTAGATCCTCTGTGCCCCAGACACTCATGCCCAATACATGCCTTCTCCTTTGGGCACGTCTGCCTGCCATGAAAGAGCAAAGACCTCAGATCCGTGGGTGGAAACTGCTTCCTTTTTGCAGGAACAGCTGCTGAGCAGGGCCCTGCACTGTGAGAGCCTGTGACATCAGAAGAGACTCCCTGGTCTGTCATATGACCCCTCAGAGTTTCAGGGCCTTCCCACCTTCCCTGGCCCTGACCCCAAGAGCCAGGATCCTTTTTGAAGAAGGCATTGTTCAGGCAGCAAGCAGTCATGCTCTCTGTCCCACTCAAGGAGATACACAGAACACAGAACACACGCCCTTACATAGAAAGCTCTTTTTGTTGCACTCAGGAGTTTTTTCATGGCTGCAGCTATCATTGAAAGGGCACCTGCTGTCTTCCAGGCACCTCCTGATCACCCCATGAAGTGAGTGCTGTAGTTAAACCCATGTTACAGATGAGGAAACTGAGGCCCAGAGAGGGGAGGTAACTCGCTCAAGGTCATGTGGTTTGTAGATGGTGAAAAACAGAAGATGAATTCAGTTCTGTTGAGCTGGGCTCTCCACCCATATGATTATGGCCTTTAGGGGTCCTGGAGAATTGAAGGGAACTGACCTAGAGTTACTATGAGAGGGAGGGAGGGAATAATAATGACAGGAAAAGTAGCATCCCCAAAATGCATCCCTGTGCAAGCACGTCCACACATACACCACATACATGCAAGCTCCACACAGACTTACACACACTTACATGCTTATGTTCACACACTCAACTTCACATGCAAACACACTCACACCCACTCACATGCTCAGCCACATGTTCACACATTTACACACGTTCACATACAATCCCACACTCACATTTGCATACACACCCACATGTTCACACTCACATGCTCACACACACTCAAATGTTGAGACTCATGCATATCTATGTGGCTTCCAGAAGCATCCCCTGCCCAAGTTGGAAGCCTCACATTGGCCACAAGTGTGCCTGGTGCAGGAGGCAGTGGCTGCAGGGCACAGCCCCTGGAGAGGGCCTCAGCTGCAACAGCTGACCCCAGTGCTGGACAAACACATGCTCCCAGAAGCCAGGAGGATGCCCTCCCAGCCCTTCCACTACAGTATCTGGGTAACAGGAACATGTAGATTGAATCTCTGGGTCGGGTCCTCCAAGGACGAAGAATAGACTAGTGATCAGATCCCAGGCTTGAGAGTCGGTTGGCCCCAGGTTCAGGTCTGTTTCCCCTACCTTTGGGGGCAAGGTCCTTATCCCCACTTGACCTCAGCATCTTCACCTATAAAATGGGAATAAGCTAACTAAACTAACCATTCACCAGTAGGGTCTGAGTCTAAATGAGATGAGTCCTATAAAGTATTTGGCTAGAGCAAAGCCTTCAATACACGTAAGCTCTTATGTGTTATTGCTCGTTGTGATTCTTTGTATGATTATTTCGGCAGATGGCTGTTGTTACTTCGCGGTGCATGATGCCAGAGATGAGGCAGGGAGTTGCTCCTCAAAGCAAGCTTTGGCATGGGTAGGAAGTGAAAGGGGAAGAAGCTAGTGTCACCAGAAAACAGAGATTGGGGCTATTGAGCAACGGAGCCAAGAAGCAGTCTTGTGACACCCCTTGGCGTCCCCCAGGAGCCACGCCACATCACCAAGAAGAGGTCACATCTTCCACTCCCTCAGCTGAGACCCAGGGTCAGCTCTCAGAAAAGACAGAAAAGATAGAGCCATCCTATCCCAAGAAGTGATTCTAGTTTTATTCTAACAGGTTGCAGTGTAGAAATAAACAGAAACGTCGCTGAGAGTCTCTGACGCCTCAGACGATTTCCTTGGGTTGTCCTTCAACTATGTTGAATAGGAAAAGGACGAAAGATGCAATTAAAGCAACGTATGATTCGCCATAAATAATAAATCAATAACCATCGGTGATTCGCCCATCTCTCTTCAACTGGGTTTAAAACAAAAAATTAAATATAGAACAAAGGAAACTATAAAGGAAATACAAGAAGCAGCGGGAGAGAGATTTTCCTGCTGTTTCTTGCCTTAAAAAAAATACCCTCCAAGGGAATCAGTCTTGGCTGAGGAGGAGGGTTGGGTGGCTCCGTGGGGGGTCGTCATACCAGCAAGCCGCCTGACTAAACACTCCCCCGCCGAACCACGGATTTCGTGCTGCACAACAAAGAATTTAACCCACCCAGAGTGGGGCTGGGGGCTGCACAGGGAAGAGCTGAAGTCTGAGAATCTGGGACTGGACTCTGTGCATCGTCCCTGCACTGGCATGTGACCTCAGGCACTGCTGCACTTCCAAGCTCTTCATTTGCAAAATGAGGGACCAGCTGTCTATCCCCTGGTGTCAGGGTGTGTGGTGGGGGGAGCTGTCAGGAGGATGGAATGAGATAGACCAGAAGGCTCTGCAACCTTGGAGATAACAAGGGAGCTCATTCAGGTCAAATGTCATTCCGGAATGAAAATGTGTCACCAGTTTTGTTCAAAGCAGGCCCTGCAACATCAACATGTCCATGATTGAATTCCACAGAGCTTTCCTTGGAGGGAGAGGCCCTGTGGGTTGTGCCAGCTCCTACAACCATGCACAGTGCACACTGGTGCCAGGATTTGCCTGCTGACCCATAAAGGGTTAACCTGCCAACCTGACTAGCTGCGTTCTTGCAACTTGTATGTTTTTGAGTATGTACTGTGTTCACACCAGAGGGGGCCTCCACTGGCACCCTGAGCTCTGGCGTCTTCTCTCCCATAAGAAGGCACAGGAGGGCTGGGAGGTAAAGGGGAACGGAGAGGGTCCCCCAGGTATCCAACATCCTTCTCAGCCTCTGACCTGGTGGTCAGTGGCCTTCCCTCCCATTGCTCCAGAGACCATCCATAGTCAACAACCTGAAATCCATGAGCGTTACACATTTCTCCACTTGCTGATTTGTCAACCCCTCATGGGCCTCTATTCTTTCCCTTCTCTGTATCCCCAACCTTGACTGTAACCACCCAGTGCCCTTCCTCTCTGACTTTAGGATCAGCCAAGTGACTTGCTTTGTCAACGGGATGTTAGCAAACATGATTTAAGTGGAAGTATCAAAAGCACTGCATGATTGGGCTCACTCTCACTTCTGTACCTCTGCCAAGGCCATGAGGATGTATTCGAGCTAGTCTGCTGGAAGATGAGACATGTGAGGCTGAGCCCAGTCATCCCAGCCGTGCCAGATGAAGCCAGTCTAGATCAACCAGCAGCCAACCAGGACTTGTAAACCCAGCCAAGATCAGCCAAGCCCAGCCCAGAGTTGCCCATGAGTGTTCACATATTGCTCATGAATACATGAGCCAAACATATGTCCAAGGTTGAAATCCGTTGAGCGTTAGTGGCTGTTTGTTATGCATCATTATTGTGGTCACAGATAACTGATACACTTACCAGCTCCTCAGACTTAATATATGCCCAGTTAAACTCACTTTCTTTGCCCCCAAGCTGCCCATTAAGACACCATCACTTTTCCCACTGGGCACCAGATGCTGTGCCATAAATTTCACCCCTATGCATCTCTGAATTTGGACTCATCTTCCCTGACCATCAGTCAGGCTCTTGTGCCTGGATTACTGCCACAGCCACCACCTCTGAACTAGTCTCCCCCATCTAGTATTGTCCCTGCCAACTTCTTACCAACCTAGCCCCCAGGAAGAGTTTTCTCTGCCTAAGACCATCTGCCCAGGAAGAGTATATCTGCTTAAGACCATCCACCACCAGCCAGAAATGCACTCCATCCTGGTTCACCTGCCCAAATGTCTATTCATATTTTACTCCTTTGGGTGTGCTTCACTCCAGCACATGGAACTACCAAACCCTTTTCTGCAAACATCATCCCGGTTCATGACTCTGTGCCTTTGCATATGCTGTTCCCACTACCAAAGTCTTCCCTGCTTCTTCCATCTTGGCAATTTCTTTCTTTTTTCTTTTTTTTTCTTTTTTTTTTTTGGTTGTTTTTAAGAGACAGGGTCTCACTCTGTCACCCAAACTGGAGTGCAGTGATGCCACATTGCTCACTGTGCCCTCAAACACCAGGGCTCAAGCGATCCTCCCACCTCAGCCTCCTGACTAGCTGGTACTACAGGCATGCACCACCACATCTGGCTAATTTTTTAAATTTCTGTAGACATAGGGGTCTCGCTATATTGTCCAGGCTGGTCTTGAACTGCTGGCCTCAAGTGATCCTCCCACCTCGGCCCCCCCAAAAGCACTGGAATTACAGATGTGAGCCACCTCATTTAGTCCATCTTGGTAACTTCTATAAAAAAAACTCCTTCATAAACGACTGCAGTGTCACCCTCTTTAGGAAATTGCAAGTTGTCCCAAGGACTAAGTGCAGCAGCCCAGGTAAGAACTTCTTATCTGTGGGGCATAATTCACCTTCTTCCTGCAACTGTCAGAAAGCTTGGCGTGAGACTTTGAGCTTTGACCTCCGCCAGTGTGCTGTGGGACACACACAGCCATTAGAGACACACTGGACTGATTTTAAATCCCCTCTTGTCCTCTCTCTGGCTGTGACTTCAGCTCTCTGGGCCTCAGTGTTCTTAGTCCCAAGTTCCTGGTGGAATGTTAAAGCTGAGGACCCATACAGCCATGCAGGGAACACAAGATCTCACGGGGTCTTCCCTTACCCCACTGTGCAGAGGGGAACTCTGAGGCTTCAAGAGGCCTAATGGCGTGCCCAAGGCCGTGTAACTTTGGTGATGGCAGGCCTGGAGTGGGAGGTGCACCCCCAGGGCTGCGCGATCTCAGAGATTCCCACCACTGTCTTCCCTTCCCCCACCTCGCTCTCTCCCCCTCCCAAGACCCATTCGATCACTCTCCTCCTGTTTCATTCCAGCAGTGGCCCTGACCCCTGTCCCAGGGGCCAGCATTAGATTACAGATAAAGCTCAGCCAGGCAGGTGGGAGAGCCCCTCCCCAACCCGTGACCTCTGCCAACAGATGAATGGGGTTGGGGAGAGGCAGAGGCGAGGTTGCAGAGCAGAGGGAGGAGATAAGAACATTCAAGCAAGCTGGGGTGGTGGGACAAGAGTCAGGAGCCCAGGACACCCCTGGGAGCTGGGAGAGACTATGAGTCACAAATGGGAAACCTGAGGTTTGTCACGCATCCCACCGACTCTCAGTGACCAGTGTGGGCACAGGACTCCTGATCCAGTGTTCCTCCAAGTGGCGAGAACAAGCCCCCGAGACCTCAGATGGAGTTCTTTCTTCCCCAGAGCCCTGGGCAGGCAAGGGGTTTGTTTATCCTCTCTACAACCCAGAAAGGTGGGTAACATTGACACGCCTGGACCTATTTTACAGATGGAGCAACTGAGGTCCCGAGTGTTGCACTGCCACACCCATGGTCTTGCAGAGAGAACATAGAGGAGCTGGGATAAAACCCCAGCCCACTGTTTCCACTTCAGGGTAGACATGGATATTCTGAGATCCTAAAAGGGGGAGGGTGAGGAGTGGCAGGGCTGAAAGGCACTAATGTTTTTCGGCACCTGCTATGTGCTAGGTGACTGGATTTGAAGGTACGTGGGACAGGTGTGGCCCTCACCCTTTCAGAGCTCACAGCCACAGTCCTTCTGTAGGACACAGAAACACAGGCAGGACAGTGCAGTGACAGTGGACCCAGTCATTGCTATGCCTGTTTCACCCATGGGGAAAATGACCTCAGAGCTCAGATGGAGACTTGGTTCCCCACCCTGGACTTCCTTTTCCACCAACTCACTGCCCTCCTCACACTCAGGACCTTCCTAGACTGGATTCTCAAGTCCTAAAGGCTGGGTCAGCCTTTGCTTGTTCCTGTGGGAGTTACAGAGGCCTCCTGGTCACAGCAAGGCATGAGCAGCCACCAGTCACCCGTGGCCTTGAAGGTTTCAAGAGAGGCTCCCCAGACAGGGGCCAAAGTGCAGCCTCCCTGGATACCAGGGGGACTCCGGGTGCTATGGAGTTTTGGGATGAGGGTGTCACTTACAGTGGAGTGTAGACACACAGGCAAGCAATGCATGTACAGGTGCAGACACACAGACACACGCACACATGCACACAATCATGTTGGCCTTGGAGGCAGCCAGTCTGTAGCCACTAGACGTCAGGACCAAGACAAAAGTCAATAGAGAAATCAAATTTCTCTCAAAAGCACTTGCAATATGTTCCTGTGGGGCTGAGATATCCTTCCATTGCATGGGCTGTGAGAGATGCTGACTCCAAGACAAAATAATGGGATTTATTTCGCAAGCATGGTGCATTCCGCCCCTTCCTACTCATCTCGAGTTTTTCACCCTCCTTGGCATCTCTGGAGAAGCCTCAGAGAGCATCAAGTCCCCAGCGCGCTCATTTTACAGACAGGGAGACTGAGGCTGGGGTAGGAAGTGGGGGAGACGGAACTTGCCCAAGGTCACCTGGGGCCAGGAAGTGAACCAAACTCAGGCCTGTCTGAGGCCAGGCTGGGGATTCCTGTCTCCTCCTGTTAGAATTCCCGGAGATCATCTCAGGATCTTTTTCGGTTTTCTTTTTTTTTTTCTGGCCCTTACTTGCTCTTCTCTGTTTGTCTCTCTCCATTTAAAAAAATTCTCCCAGCACTTTGGGAGGCCGAGACGGGCGGATCACGAGGTCAGGAGATCGAGACCATCCTGGCTAACACGGTGAAACCCCGTCTCTACTAAAAATACAAAAAACTAGCCGGGCGAGGTGGCGGGCGCCTGTAGTCCCAGCTACTTGGGAGGCTGAGGCAGGAGAATGGCGTAAACCCGGGAGGCGGAGCTTGCAGTGAGCTGAGATCCGGCCACTGCACTCCAGCCCTGGGCGACAGAGCGAGACTCCGTCTCAAAAAAAAAAAAAAAAAAAAAAAAAAAAAATCTCATCTTAATCCTTCATCTCCTTGCCCCTACTTCTAAGACTCTCTCTCTCTCATTCTCTCTCTCTCTCTCAATGGCTCACTCTCTCTTTCTTCATTTCTCTACCTCCTTTTCCCTCCCACAACCTCTCGAACATTCTTTCTTCCTTACCTCAATTGTCTCCCTTTTGCTCCTAAAGCCCTTCCCCTCACTTCTGCACCTTTCTTGCAGGCCTGCTCACACCCTTCACACACTCACCTACTTTGGGGGGTGCCCTCTGCCTCCCTGCCTCCACCAGCATCGCCTTTGCCAGATCCCCTACCCTTCGCTCCAAAGCACATGCCAACCCAGAGGGGCCTAAACCAGCCAGGAAGTCCCCACTCGGGATCACCAGGCCCCAGCCCCAGCTGTAAGCAGCCACAGAGGAGCCCCCACCCGGAGTGACAGAACAGGCACCTGATGGAGGCGGGGCTGGGGCCGGGCCCTGATTAAAGCACGCACTTCTTCCCAGCAGCCTGGTTTGCATTACATCCGGCCGGGCGGGCTCCAGGCTGACAGCTGGACGCACTTTTCCAGGGCGCAAGGAAGGCAGTCAGACCGTGTATGTGCACACATGCATGGGCTCCGCCGTCCCGGACAGCCCCGTAATGGCTTTCACATGGAGAACGCAGCAAACTTCTCCAACCTCAACCTGATTTTCCTGTCAAGAGATGTTGGATTCCAAAAAAAAAAAAAAAAAATTATAATCACAAAGAAAAGGGCTTTGGAGTTTGCACAAAAGGGTCAGACCCTGTGAAGTCAGATTCTGAAATGGAACCAGAATCTGGAGACAATGGAAGAGGGAAGAAAGAGGGAGGGAGAAAGACCCTAGCGTCTGTCCTCAGCGGCTGCAGCCAGGGCTGGGGAGGTATTCACGGCCCAAGAAGCACAGAAAAGAAACCTCTGCCTGAGGGTCTGGCTCAGCCCTGCAATCCCTCCTCCCCAGGTAGGACAAACAGCCCAAGGGTATGAGGCCAGGTTCCAGCATTTGACTGTGGGTTTGAATCCAAGCTCCTTTGCTGACTGCAGTGATAGAACGTATCAAGTATCAGCTTCCACCTTTGTTAAATGAGATTCCTGTGCCTCGTTCCTGGGGCTGCGGAGAAATTCGCTGAGCTGAGACTTGCACACCAGTCAACTCATGGCTTGAACCTCTCCTAGCAGTCGTGAGCTTGTCCTCCCTGGAGAAGAGCGCTGGAGCAGAAGGCAACAAACCCTAATCTGTTCTGGCTTTGCCTGTTGGGTTATCTCAGGCTCAGTTTGCCCATCTGCAAAATGGGCAGGCAGGACCCTGAACCCTCCTGCGTCCTGCTAGTTTCCTGACCTACCCTAGAGTCTGACTCACAGAGGGACTCACGGGACAGGGCACCACTGCTCCTCCCTGTTTCATGGCCTTGGCCCGTGCACATCCCCTGCCTGGGACACTCTTCCTCTGACCCAAAGGTCCCTGAGGAGATGACCCCTCCTGGAAAATGCCTCTCTGACCCCAGCAGATAGGATTTCCCTCATGTAGCCCTGGACATCCTTTTTATGACACCTATAACTTCTAGGAAGCTTCATTCAGTATCTTCCTGGGGATTTTTGGACCATAGGCTCCATGATAGGCCCAAACCTGCCATGGTCCCCTTTGCCCCTGCCGAAGCCCGCAGCACCCAGCACTACAACTACATGTCTAATCATAGGAAATCCACTTTGGGAGGCTGAAACAGGAGGATCCCTCGAGGCCAGGAATTCAAGACCAGCCTGGGCAACATAGTGAAACTCCATCTCTACATAAATAAAAATAAAAAATGAAAAAATGTAGCTGGGTGTGGTGGCGCATGCCTGTAGTCCTAGCTACTACAGAGGCTGAGGTGGGAGGATCAATTGAGCCCAGGAGGTTGAGGTTTCAGTGAGCCATGATGGTACTACTGCACTCCAGCTGGGGTGACAGAGCCAGGTTCTGTCTCTAATTAATAATAATAATTATTATTATAATAATTATAATACACTATTATTATTCTATAAATGCATAGTAACTATTATTATAAGATATTAAATAATGATAGAACACCAGTCATGTGTCAGGCCCTCCCGTCACAACAGTGAATGAGTGAATGAATGAATGAATGCATGAATGAATGGTGATAAATGAAAGTACGAGCTTATAGGACACTTATTGGTGTATGTCTGAACTGAGTCCTCTCCATGAATCGTCTCATTTAATTCCCACATCAACACCAGAAGGCAGGTACTGTTATTATCCCCATTTCACAGATGAGGAAGCTGAGGCCCGGAGATGTTAGGTAACTTGTGCAAGGCCACACAGCCAGGGTGGTGGAGACAAAATCCAATCCCAGGCAGTCTGGTTCCAGAGCTTATGGGCCCAGCCACCAGACTAGATTGGAGCCCACAGGAGGGGATCACGAGGGTTGTTTGGAGACATGTTTCTTTCTGCCCACCTGGGACAGCAGGTACCTGGGAGTAAGTGCCAGGGCTGACTCATTTCTGCAAGGAGCAGCCTTGGATGCAGAACAGAGAGGCAGGGGCTGGCCAGCCTGAGAAGTGGCTCCAGATCCTCCATGGGGCAGTTTGCGCCCATTTGACCACTGTGAGATGTGGAATTAGACATGACTCTGAATCTCCCCTCCCCTGCCCTTCACCTAGAAAGGGACCGCTGACATTCTGTATGACCTCTGGCAGAACACCTACCCCCAGTCTTGGTGTACTCATCTGGGCAATGGGAATGATAAAATCTGCCCTGCAAACACACACCACACACATCCACCCAGCTAGGAGCTGGGCATGGCCAGGGGCTGAACCCTGGGGACTGTTTCAGGGGCAGCCAGGGCAGCAGCTGGGGAAGGACTCGAAGCCTCCCTGGCCCAGCTGGCTTCTGGCGGGGGTCCAGCCTGGCCACAGCCACCAGTCCTCCAGGCTTAATATCCTTGGCGGCAAGGCTAGAATAAGCTGTCTTTCAAGAGGGGAACTTTATTTATACGCTGATGCCAGTCGCGCTCCTGCTATTAGAAATTTCATCGGCTCCTTTGATTTAGGGCTTGCCACAAGCTGCCAATCGCAGCTGCCTTCTGGCCCAGCCCTGCAGCTCGGCCAGCCTTGTTCCGGCTCACAGCAGCAGAAACGAACATTATTTAATTTCCCGCCAGCGGGCAGTGAAAGCTGGAGCTCCCCCTCCCGCTGGACGTATTTATTTAATCCTTTTTGGAAATAGTGTCTGGGGATGGATCTGAAGGCCAGCCCTGGGGACTCTGCTAATCCCCCAGGCCTGAGCAGGTGGGGCCTTGGGGTGGAGACTGAGTGGGGCCTCTTGGGAGGATTCTAGAGGAACCTCAACCTGGGATCCCAGGGCGATCTGCCACTCACTGACTCCTGAGGTGTCTGCCTGAGAGGTGTCACCAGCAGACTCCGAGATAAGCACTGGAGGGATAGTTTATCTGGGAGGGGGATTCCAGGATGTATCAACAGGGGATGAGGACATGAGGCAAGGAGGGGAGGTGGTCAAGTCTGGTTGCCATTAAGCAGCCCGTTTTCGCTGTGGGTTACTGGGGCTCAGGTGTGCTGGGGACCTTTTGCAAGAACACTCACCTCAGAGTCATCTGCCCAAGGAGCAAGGAAACCGGGGTATTTATACTCCAGCTCCCATCTGTCACTGGTGGAGGGCTGCTTCCCCCAGGAAGGGGCATTTATTCCCCACACTCCTCTTCCTTTTACACTGGGGCCAAGCAGACCCCTGCAGGCGTCTCCCCACCTTGCAGGGGAGTGGTGAGTGACAGGAAGATATGGGCAGAGCACCAACCACTTGAAGCTATTTATCCTCCTTGTCACCTGTCAACTCTTTCTCTTTCTTCAGCCTCTGCCCAAAAGACACCTCCTCCAGGAAGCCCTCCTGGAGCTTGACCACCCCAGGAAAAATTTTATCCATTACCATCCTGTCATTCAGATATTTCCTTCCTAACATATAGCATGTGCCAGGATTATCCATTTTCTTACTTGTTTGTGGGTTTACTGCCTATCACTCCCACTAGACTGGAAGCCTCCTGAAGCAGGGGGTCATGTGTATCTTAATCTGCATTGCAGCCCTTGCACACAGTAGGCACACAACAACTATTTTTGGAAGGAGGGTGGGGACACCTGATTTATGTACTTCAGGCCCTGTGTCGCTTACCGCAGTGCTTGGCAGTAGGCTGGGCTCCTTACATGTGATGATGCTTCCTTTAACCCTCAGCCAAGCTTTCAAGGATGGGATCAGCACGCCCATTTGACAGACTGGAAAAAGGCAAATGTATGGAGAAGATGCTGCGTCAAACTCAGCTGTGGATTTGCATAGCACCAAAGCTCACTCCATTCTCCCTGCAGCCCCACAGAGTGGATAGAAAAGTTTTCTGGGTTTCATTTCACAGCTGTGAGAATTGGGGCCCTCTGGGATACACCCCCACCAGGTGGGGGGACAACGGGGATCCTGGCCTCATAGAGTCTATGATGTCTTAAGTGCTGGAGGGTATCCGTTGAGAGAAGTATGAAAAAGGGCTGGAGCAATCACGGGGTGCTTCCTGGAGAAGGTAACTCTTCTTTTCCTATAATAAATGTTAAAATGAGAAAGAAAATCAGTCCCTTTGGGAAAGTAGGAAATTCAAAATATTTGATTACCCAGTAGCCCTGGCGGCACAGAGCCTAGAGAATGTTTTGCACAAAACCCTCCCAAAGCAGAAATGTTTTATATGTAATATAATGTATAATATGAGGTGTTATATGCCATAATTTTAATATGTCATGATGCCAAATTGTCCAAGCTAAAAGGCTAAATACAGAAAAGTTAAAGATGAAGGGGAAGAGGAAGACACTGAGGTCAAGGTGGCAAAAGTAGACAAACTGCAGGAGGGAGGAGGCATTTTCCGTGGGCAATTGATTCAGCACCGAGGTGCTTCTGAAGCCTTTGTCTATGAGACATGGTTGTGGCAGCAGCCCATGAGTGTTAATTGTCCATGAGTTCTAATAGGTGTAATATTCTCAAGTGTTACATGTGCATTAATTAAGTAACACTGCATTTAGCCCCAAATCATGCAAAAGGCTTGTGTGGTGTTTGCAGAGGCATAAATATCCTCATGGCTGGTGAGTTGCTGGCACTGTTTTCTCTCTGCCCACAGCAGTCCAAAAAGGTAGATTGGGAGAAATGGGAAGTGGTGGAAACAGCAAGGAGTGCGAAGGGTGAGGAAAGCCTCTGCCACCATCCAGACCAGGAGGAAAGAGGAATGAAAGATGAGATACATATGTAGTATAGCCAGTGGGCTTTGAAGTCAGACAGAGGCAAGTTTGAATCCCAGCACAGTCACGGACTTACTGTGTGACCTTAGATAAGTGGTTTGGCTTCTCTGAGCCTCAGAAAGCAAGAATTATAATAGGAACCTCCCCTTAAAAAGTGGTTGTGAGCAGACAATGGGATGAGGCATGGAAGGAGCTTAGTGCAAAGTGCTTTATAACGTGTGGGATGATGGGGGCCACGGTAGAGGTGGTAATTTAAGTGTCCTGTGATAAACCTGGATTTAGCTACATTGGGATGAGAGCCCAGGTGAGGGCTGTGCACAGGATACTTTGGGATTATGGCAAGCAAGAACCACATTCTTTTCTGTGAAGTACTGAGCTCCCCATATGGGAAGGCAGCAACCGTCGACACCTAACAAGGAGAGGTATCTTGTGGTGCGAAGAGGATGGAATTGTCCCAGGATGACCGTACAGATGGGCAGTCTAATCCTTGTTCTGCCTCCTACAGGACATAGCTTTGGCTTGGCCCTCTGCTGCTGTGAGCTGCACTCTGTGAAATGGGATCATGATCTCAACCAGCCTCCCCGACATGAGTTGATTGCACCCAAACCCTATGGAAATAGAAGAGTTGTTGCCATAGAAAAAGAGACAAGGGCGATTTGCAGAGCAAGCTGAAGGCCCAGAGATCTTCCCTGTCCCCACCGACCCCTGCTGTGTCCATCTGGCCAGCCCTGCCTCGAGCTCAATGGGCTCCCACCCGCTACACCCCATCCACATTTCAAATGATAGCATTGTCAGACTTTGGCTATCTTCCCCTTCTGCAGATGGGAAACTGAGGCTGCAAGAAGGGAAGTGACTTGCTCAAAGACACCATGCAATTTGGTGGCAGCCTGGAGCTCAGACTCCCTGACTCCTGTGCAGGGCCCACCACTCCATCCCCCTCAAAACCCACAAAGATTCTGTTCTGTTCTGTCCTCAGCCAGCGCGGTGGCCCACCCACCTCGGGCCACCAGAGCCAAGAGGTTGTTTGTCTGTTTTAGACACTCTCGTCACTGTGTTTCTTCTTTTTCTTTTAAGGGCTCGAGATTCAGGAAAACCAACTCAACGTGCATAATTTGGCAATTATTTCTTGTGTTCATCCTCACGGCCGTGCCTGCATACAGATATTGGAATTTGCATAAAACAATCTTCCTACCAGTCCCACGGCTTCCCGGGAAGAAGAGGCCCAGGTGGGGGTGGGGAAGGTTTCAGGTCGGGTCCACCTGTTCCCCCTCTGTCCCCGGCCACAAAGGGAAATAAAGGTAGCACATGGTATGGAGAAGGGTGCTCGGCCCAGGGCATCCCCGCCTAAGGGAGACAGAGAAGGGGTGGGACCCAGTGGGGCCTCCGTGGCAGGATAAACGCCCCGTGGCAGCCTGGAACCCTCCCTATTAGTATTCAGCAAGCATCTCGCTCAGAAAGGATTAATGGAGTCTGATGTTTAATATCCTGGAGAACAATTAATTTGCCCACAGTTTTGTCATGGTTGAAAGTCAAATGCTGGAACAGATCGATGCTCGCATGGCGAGCTGGAGCCCAGAAACCCTGGGCAGGAGCAGAATTTTAATGTTCCCGTCCTGGCCCCCCTTCTCCCCCATTCCCAGCACACCCACTTTCTAATAGTTCTAAAAGCCACTTTATTCCTGCACTGTGCGTGTTGTCTTCACAAGAGTCCACTGGGAGCCTTCGAAGGCAAAATCCGTCCCCCCCCAAGACTTCCATTATGGGATTAAAGTCGGCCGGTCCTTCTTGGGGGTCTGACCTCTGTTTTATTCCAATTGTCCTCACCAGCGCCCCAGCCCTACCCTCTTCCCCGGCAGGGCCCCTGATGTCTGGACATTGTCACCAAGACACTTGTTCTTGAAAAGACGCCGGCGCGAAGAGGGACGTGGAGGGGTTGCAGTGGTGATTTGTTTATTTATTTGCTCACCGTAGTTTTGCTGTCTGTGTACGCCTCAGTGTTGGTTTGGCAAGGACACTGCAGCGTGGTGGTGGGCTTGGGAACCCAGAAATCAATAGGATCACCAGGAACGTGGGCTTTGTTTAAAAATCATTCCCAGCTGGGCAGGATGGCGGAGGCGACTTTGGCAATTTGATCCTGGCTGGTGGTTTAGAGGCCACAGGTTGGGGATGACATGGGAAGACAGGGTGCCAGAGGGGAGGTGACTTAGAGGCCATCACAGCTGACCCTCTCACCTTCCATTTGGGGAGACCAAGTCCCAGAGAGGCCAAGGTCGTGGTCCAAGTTCACAAGGTTAGAACCCGAGTCTCCTCACACCTGCTGAGCATTCAATGCTTCCCTGGCTACCATTTAAACCCAGGCTCCTCAAAGCGTGGCCGGGACCAGCAGCATCAGTTTCACCTGGAGCTAATTAAAATGCAGAGTCTTAGGCCAGCTTCGCAAGCACTCGACCTGCAAAGTCACATGCACAAGCAGCCCCGAGCAAGAAGGGCCCCACCCTTGACTTCATGCTCCGCTGTTGCCATCTTGAAATTCCTTCGCACGATTTTTTAACGAGGGGCCTGCTTTGTCATTTTGCACTGGGCCCTGCAAATAGAGTGCCCAGACCTGTTGAATCCAAATCTGTATTTTAACAGGAGCTCTGAGGGATTCCCGGGGCCCACTGAAGTTTGGGAAGTGACTGATTTAAAATCCCACATACCAGCCCCCAACGAGGAGGGCCGGCCAGGGTTGTCATTATCCAGAAATCACAAGGGAACCAACAGAGGCCTCCCACCCTCCCTCCCCGAGGAGAGAGCCAGCGGGCTCTGAGACCCACCCCAGGGGGCAGGCGGGGTCGTGGTTGTCCTTGCCCTCAGTCTTAGGGCTGGCCAGAGATTCTGTGGCTTTGGGAAATTTCAAGTTTGCCTCCCAATGAGTTTTATTTAGGGGCTTCAGGCTGGAGAAGCTTTAGAAGTGAAAAGGCCGTCACCCCGTGGCCCCCTAGCCCCCAGAATGTCACTGTCGCTCCCAATGTGTTCTAACTTAGCCCTGTCCCCCATCTCTAATGACCACCCCCTCATGTGGAGATACCCCTGGGGACCCCACCTTGAGGCCTGGCATCCCCAGGAACCCCCTAAAACAGACTTTATCTCATTCCCTCATTATAACCCACCCCCAATGCAAATTTCAGTATCCCCATTTCTTGCGTGGAAAACAGAAGCTCAGAGCAGTAAAGGAACATGCCGAAGATCTGAGCCCAGATCTCCTGAGTCTCCACAGTGAAGCCTGAAGTGACAGGGGCATCACCATCCCAGGGTGAAGGCAACTCTGCCTGTGAAAAGGTGCTTGTAGGCAGCAGGACATGGCCTGCCTCTCTAACCCCTCTCCTCCAACTCGGGGAGCTTGAGGGGAGGGCCACTTGGTCTCCTTTCCTTAGAAGCCCCCTGCATAGGGCAGACCACCCGCAGGAGGAGAAACTGCTGGCATCACCCCTCCCTTGTCCCTGTTGGGCACTATTGCAAGGGAAGGAGGATTAAAAAAGGGGATAGAGGAGGAGGAAGCGGAGTGGGGAGAGGAAGGAGGAAAGAGGAAGAGGAAGCCGGGCTCGGGGGCTCACTCCTGTAATCCCAACACTTTGGGAGGCCAAGGAAGGAAGATCACTTGAGGCCAGGAGTTTGGGACCAGCCTAGGTAACATAGTGAGACCCCAACTCTACTAAAAATAAAAAAAATTAGCCAGATGTGGTAGCACATGCCTGTGATCGCAACTACTTGGAAGGTTGAGGCGGAAGCATCACTTGAGCCCAGGAGTTTGAGGTTATATAGCAAGCTATAGACCCACCACTGCACTCCAGCCTGGGCAACAGAGGAGACCCCATCTTTATTTTAAAAAAAAGAAGAAGAAGAAGAAAGAAGAAAGAAGAAAGAAGAAAGAGAAGGAGAAGGAGAAGGAGAAGAGGAAGGGAGAAGGGGAAGAGGAAGGGAGAAGGGGAAGAGAGGAGAAGGAAAGGGAAATGTGATTTATAAACCATGTCCCTTTATTCCTCTTTCTCCATCCCCACAGGATCTATGAGTTATTCAAATCCCACTCCACTAAGGAGGAAACTGGATGGAAACTGGAAGGTTCACATGGATGAAAATTGGCACAGCAGGGACTTGGCCTCACACCTGGCTGTCCCCACCAGCTAAAATATGGTGTTTAAACACCCTCACGGGAGGGTTTTCTGATTATGCTGCTTTTTCATTTTAATAGTAACATCTTCGCCAGGTGCAGTGGTTCAGGCCTGTAATCCCAGCACTTCGGAAGGCCGAGGTGGGTGGATCACGAGGTCAAGAGATCGAGACCATCCTGGCCAACATGGTGAAACCCCGTCTCTACTAAAAATAAAAAATTAGCTGGGCACAGCAGCAGGTGCCTGTAATCTCAGCTACTTGGGAGGCAGAGGCAGCAGAATCGCTTGAACCTGGGAGGTGGAGGTTGCAGTGAGCCGAGATTGCGCCACTGCACTGCAGCTTGGTGACAGAGCGAGACTCTGTCTCAAAATCATCATAATAATAATAACATCTCCCACTGATTCAGTGTGGATCCTGGGCAGGGCCCCCACTAAGATTGTCACATGAACCATGAGGTAGGCATTATAACGAGACCCATTTTACAGACAGGGACACTGCGGAGCCTGGAGGGAAAATCCCTTGTGAAAGGCCTGACAGGGGGCAAGGTTGTCTTTCTGGGCTGGTATCTGGGTTCCTTGGGGACTAGAGAAACTATGGGAAATGACCTAGCCGGTCTGACTCCTTCTTACAGTTGAGGAGAATAAGGCCCAGAGAGGGTGAGTGACCTGCCCGGGTTACACAGCCAGTCATCTGGAACCTCCTGCTTGGCGTACAGAAGCCAGCCCCAAGGTGACCCTAACATTTGTGGGTGTTGGGGTGGGAGGCACTAAAGGGCAGGGTCAGTGGGACCTCCTCAGCCTGGAGGATGGATCCAGAAAGTTCCTGCAAGCCCTCATGCCTGCACAGGTGCTTTCCCAGCCCATGCCCGACCTTGGGCTGAACCCTGCAGCTGAGGGTGTCCCTGTCAGCCCCATGGGGTCAGCCAAGGAGGCCCTGTGTGTCCAGGACCACAGCTGGAGCCCGCTCTTCGGACACCAAACATCTGGCTGCTGGCTTCCGGAGCTACAGACAGGCCGTGGGGAGGGAGGCCCCTTGAGAACGCCTCTGTCTTGTCTTCCCCAGGAGGCTCCAGGCCAGGATCTGCTCACACAGAAAGGAAGAAAACGTAAGTGAACACAGGAAAAACCGTGCATGTGCTTTGCTAGTGGGGCCGACCCTGTCACTAGCGATGTGGCCTCAGTGTGGGGGCAAGGGGTCACCTCATCTCAGGGAGCCTCAGTTCCTCCTCTTGCAATTTGGGGACCATAAGATCCTACCCGCAGATTCAGATCATGCTGAGAGCTGACAGAGAGTAAGTGCTCAGTAAATGGTCATTGCCACTATCACCAGTTTCAGCTAGAGATCCTCTGTGCGTGCACCCTACGACACATGCTCTAAACTCCACTTCTAGCACAGAGAGTCCAAGGTCAAGGAAAAACACTTTACCGGAGATGAAACCGTGACAAGAGAGGCAGCGTGGTATGGGAAACGAAAGCACAAGGGCTTGAGCTCTGCTGGTCCTGGGTTCAAATCATGTTTCTATCTGTCAAAATCTTACATCCTCGGGCAAATTACCTACAGGACTGAAACTCGACTTTCTCATCTGTAAGAAGGGGATGGTGCCTCCATCGTAAGATTACCTGACAGCCGGGCTCAGGGGCTCATGCCTGTAATTCTAGCACTTTGGGAGGCTGAGGCGGGAGGATCGCATGAGCCCAGGAGCTCAACACCAGCCTAGGCAACATGGAGAAACCCCATCTCTACTAAAAATACAAAAATTACCCATGCCTCTAGTGGCAGGCGCCTGTAGTCTCAGCTACTCAGGAGGCTGAGTTGGGAGGATTGTTTGAGCCCTGGAGATTGAGGTTGCAGTGAGCCAAAATCACACCACTGCACTCTAGCCTGGGTGACAGAGTGTGACCCTGTCTCTAAATAAATATAAATAAATAAATAAATAAATAAAAGATTGCCTGATAAACAAGACACTGACAGAGTTCAGGGCTCTGGGTAAATCTTGAAGGTCATTATCATTACTATAATTTTTGTTGTAACTGTTGTTTTACGGAAGTGCCAGGCTCTGCCCTGGGCTGACTGCTGGGATATAAAGGTGTCTCTGAGCTAGTTCTTGCCCTCTGGTCAAGTTGTTCCAATTTAGTCTGGACTTAGTTCCCTCCACTGTAAAATAGGAAGAATGCTTTGGCCAAGGTCGGCATGCCTCAGCGCCTCCCTCCGTGCCCTCTCCTGATACGGAAGAGGAGCCAAAGGTGGCCTCTTGGCAAAGGCCACATTCCCTGAGGAAGAAGGCAGGAGACAGAGGTGGGCGTGGTGGGGGAGGTCGGAGACACTATCCATCTTCCGGGCCTGCTCCACGTGCCTGCACGGTTATTAGCACCGTGAAGAGACGATAATGGTACTCATCAGTCTGGGAGCCACTTCGCTTTCCAGCTGTCTCCCCTGTGGCCCACCCAGATGCCACGGATATAAGGGAGGAATTAGGGACAAGGCAGGTGCTGTTCTTTACTGACCCTGGGGAGCCTGGGACAGTCCATGCCAGGACCAGGCATCCTCCACCGAGCCTGTCCAGGAGACACACTATGGCTCAGGAGAGTGTGTTCAGATCCTGGCTATGCTTCTCCTCTCTGTGTGGCCATTCTACTCTGAGCCTCGGTCTCCTCATCGGTAAAATGGAGGTCCCGGTAAGGGTTGGTGCAAAAGCTCTGGTAGTGCCAGGACCATGGTCAGTGCTCAGGAAACAGGAGGTGGGTTTGAATTACTTGGATTTTCTTCCACCTCTGCAACCCCTGAGACAGCAAGACCAGGCCCTCCTCTTCTCCCCTCAGCCTACTCAACTTGAAAGTGATGAGGCTCATTTAATCAATAGTAAATATATTTTCCCTTCCTCATGGTTTTCTTAATAACATTCTCTTTTCCCTAGCTTACTTTATTGTAAGACTATGGTTTCCAGATCACACCTGGAAAGGCAAATAATGTGGATCTCATGATCCAAGTTTGGTGATAGATTGGTAATGGCTGCCAGGAACACTAGGTTGGGCAGATTTTAAAGCAGGATGTCCAAAACATGTGTTATCATCCAAAATATGTGCTATCCCACAGTTTATGCTCTCAGTAAGGGTTCTGGTCAACATTAGGCTATTGGTTGTTAAGTTTTGGGGAGTAAAAAGTTATATGCAGATTTGTGTCTGTGCGCGGCTGGGGACTCAGCACCCTTAATCCCTGCGTTGTTTGAGGGTCAACCGTATTGATAATGCACCTCCTTTGCAGACTGAGCAGGGTTTGAAAGAACGCTAAATGTGTCCCATTAGCATGGAGCAGAAAGGAGCGATGGCGAGAGGAGGTCCTCAGATCAGGACAGGTTCAGGCTCATATGCCAGCTCTGCCACTCGCCACAACGCGGACTCCATCAACCTCTCTGAGTCTGCTTCCCCGTCTATGAAATGAAAAGATCATCCTCGCCTTGCAGAATGGGGGGAACATACAGAAGAACAAGTTAGTATTAAATTAACATGAGAACCATCCTAGTATACAGTAGGAGCTGGATGAATATTTATTTTCATCCCTTCACACTACAGTCTGGCTTTTTATTCATTATTAAAGAAACATATCACGTTCTGTTGGATGAGGACAATGACTTTATTCACAGATAGCCACTTTTGATTGTGCCCATTTCACAGATGTTTCAGATGGTGCCAAAGCAGAGGAAATAGGTCAGGAGCTCCAGGCTTGGGAATCCCAGCCTTGCCATGAATTCATTGGGTGACCTTAGACAAAGTTCATTCCTGTCTGATTCTCAGTTTCCACGTCTGTGAACTGAAGAGGTAGAGATTGTCAGTCATTAGCATTTCCATGCAAGAGAAAAATCCTTCGTTCCCCCTTCATTTTACTCTGTGGCCATCCACTGAGTGCCAGGCCCTGGGCCAGCCACTAGGAATTCTCGGATAAATTAGCCAGCAAGAGATTTGGGGGTGACATTGGAAGGCCCCTTCTAGCCACTCTAAATGTGATGGTGTCAGAAAATGCATTTGAACCAAGGAAGGCCGTTACCCTGATAGTGGAGCCCCCTCTGTAGACTCCACTGATTCCAGACTCTCAACCCCCACATGGCAAGGGCCTACCCCATTCAGTCCTTCAAGGAGCCAGCAAGGACTTCTAAAGCCATTTTTCTGAGTCAGATACTTGCATGCTCTTTCTGAGGACATCTCATGAGATGTGAGGCCTGCAGCCTTCCTTGTGAAGGATGCCACGCAGAGGCCTGCTGCCCTGGAGGCTCAGAAATACAGACGAGTGGGTTGCTCCTTGAAGATGGTGTGGCCGCCCAGGCATGGGGGGGGATGAAGAAGACCGAAACTAGCTAGCCCTGGTTTCTCACCAGATGTGGCAGCACAGGTGGTTTGGATTATGTGTCCTTGAAGGGATATACCTTCCTTCGCAGCCACACATGATCACACCTGGAAAGGCAAATAATGTGGATCTCATGATCCAAGTTTGGTGATAGATTGGCAAAGCCTGCCAGGAACACTAGGTTGGGCAGATTTCAAAGCAGGATGTCCAAACACCCTGGTCTTCTGAGGGCCATCCAGTTTATGCCTGTTGTTCAGACATCATTATTAATCAAAATTATTGCCCCTTTTTAACTTTCAAAAGTGTCCTGGTTTGCACAGTAAATTATATGGTCACCCTATTTTGAGGCTGTGTCCGGCTTAGTGGGAATAATTCTGTGATCACTTAGCAACGTCTGCAGAGAGCATAGAAAGAAGAGTAGTGGAACCAATGTCATGCAACTGCCTTCCTTAATCCCAGAATCAGAGCCCACTCTGGGAAACAGTGACACAGGTATCTATCCTCACAGGTAAACATTCTATCAGTCTGATTTCACTTCCTTAAAAGAGAGCCCTGAGAATGACATCATGAAAAAGAGAAAGAGAGAGGTGGGAAATACGTTTTTTTTTTAAAAAATAAGACAACCTTAACTCATATTATCCATCTCAGGTTTAAAGAGGAAAATTCCAATTCAGGTCCCTTTTATAAGACTACCTAGATAAGAGTGGCTTACATTTCCCTGAAAGTGGCCACTAAGTGGCAGGGAATGCACAATCTAATGAAGCTTCCTCCAGGTTGAGGATGTGAGGTTTCCCTCAAAAATGTCAAAGAACTCCTGAGGCCCCATTGGGGTTTCCTTAGGTTGGGGACTACTTGTCCTTTTCAGAGCCCTTGGAATTTTCCCATCTCCACGACCCAAAGACAGTACTCACACCCTGTGCCCTTCCCTTCTCTGACTTCAACCTGATACTAGAGCTACTCTCTTCCCGACAGCAATCCTTGGCTTATGTCTGTGCTAGAACCCTCTCTGCCTGCCATGAAAATGCACTACCCAGGTCTAATTGACAGCACTGACTCTCTACCACTATGTTTGCACCAAGGCCAGGCTTCCCATGAGCTACTCCCAGACAGGGAATGAGTCTGGTGGGTATACTGAGGTAGGCCCAGTTTTGCAAGACACAGACTCCTCTGTTGCGTGACTTTGGCTCAAGGAGTCCCCATTGGTCTTACTGAAACTTTTTCTTAGAACTGTGTGGCCACCTGAGACTCTTCCTTCACTTCCTCTCCTTCCTTCCCCCTCTCCTGGCACAGGAGTCAGACCAGCATCACTGCCTGGCAGCCATTCCCACTTCCTCCTTCAGCACCCTCCTCTTGGTATTCCCATCTTACTTTCTGTTTCCAAGAGGATGTGGTTGTCAGAATAGGGGTCCCCCAAAGATATCTACACCCTAATCCCCAGAACCTGCGAATGTATTACCTTCCATGACAGAAGGGACTTTGCAAATATGCAGTTAAGGATTTCAATATGGGGAGATTACCCTGGATGATGAAGGCAGCCCCAATCTCATCATGAGAGTCCTTATAAGGAGGAGGCAAGAGGATCAGGACAAGAGAAAGGAGTTGTGACAACAGAAGCAGAAGTTGGAGTGATGCCCTTTAAAGGTGGTGGAAGGGACCATGAACCAAAGAATGAAAGTGGGCTCAAGGTGCAAGAAAAGACTGGGAACAGATTCTCTCTTAGGGAAGAAACAGAGGAATGCAGCTCTGCTGACACCTCAATCTTAGTCTGTAAGATGCATTTGGACTTATGACCTCTAGAACTAAAAAAAAAATTGTGTGGTTTAAAAGTCACTAAGATTGTGGTAATTTGTTATAGCAGCAATGGAAAACTTATACAGAGGACATACACTAATACACCTTTTAATGCTGTACAAAACCTCAGAGGGCAGCGACAATTCTCCATATTTTATAGATGAGGATACTGAGCTTCAGGGGAAGAGGGCTTCCTGAGTTATCTTAATGTGCTGGGCTTGGGATTTGGGCCCACCTGGTTTCAGAGGATCATGTTCATTACTGTCTAGCTGCATGGACCCCTAATCTTGACTGAGGGTCTGGCCTGGGCATCCCTGCCATTCTCACATACTCTGTAATTTTCTCCCTCTTCTTGGTCTAGTTATCTGCATTCATCTGTTCCTCAAATATTTGCAGCCAGGCGAGGAAGAAATAAGACATAGACCCAGCTCCAAAAGTTGGTGGAAAATTGCAATCCAGAGAAAAGAGTAAGGACGATTGGAGACAGCTCTCTCACGAGGTGCACCAGGCTTTGACTTAAGTGATAAGTGACAAGTGGGAGTGATCCAGATGACAAGGGGAAGGAAGAGTGTTCCAGGCAGAGAACAGCATCTGTGAAGGCTCCAAGGAAATTGAGGCACCATGGTACTCCTCTGGGCTCCCAGAGTCCTCTGTGCTGCTCTGATCACAGTGCTGATCTGTCTGGGCTATAATCGTCTCTATCATGAACATCTCCATTACTGGAGAGTCTGTTAATGCATTGGCCCTATCACAACCACATTGTTGTGCTCAATATATGGAACAAATCCTGGCACAGACTAGATGGTAGGCTCGTTAGGTTAATGGGGGTATGAGTGTTTGGGATAGATGGATGAATGGATGAATAGGTGGATGGATGGACGGATGGATGGATGGATGGATGGATGGATGGATGGATGAGTAAATGGATGGGTAGGTGAATAGGTGGGTTGAGGAGTGAATAGATGAGTGGCTGAGTGGATGGATAAGTGAGTGAATGGATGGGTAATTAAGTGGGTGGATGGATGGATGCATGGATGGATGGACAACGAGTAGATAAATGGGTGGATGGATGGATGGATGGATGAGTAGATGGCTGGGTGGGTGGGGGGGGTGGATGCATGGATGGATGAGGAGTGAATGGATGGGTGGATGGATGGATATGTGGATAAAGACATGGGTGGATGAATGTTTCCAGTAGATGGATGGGTGGGTGGGTGGATGGGTGGATGGATGGATGGATGGATGGATGGATGGATGGATGGATGGATATGTGGATAAAGACATGGGTGGATGAATGTTTCCAGTAGATGGGTGGGTGGGTGGGTGGATGGGTGGATGGATGGATGGATGGATGGATGGATGGATGGATGGATGGATGGATATGTGGATAAAGACATGGGTGGATGAATGTTTCCAGTAGATGGGTGGGTGGGTGGGTGGATGGGTGGATGGATGGATGGATGGATGGACGGATGAGTGAAAGGACAGATGTGTGGATGGATGGATAAATAAGTGGACAGATGGATGGATGGATGGGTAGGTGAGTGAGTAGATGGATGGATAGATAGATGGATAGGTTGTTGAACGAGTGGTGGGTGGGTGAGTAGATGGATGGTTGAGGGAGGAGTTAGGAGAATGAGTAGATGGATGGTTGAGGGAGGAGTTAGGAGAATGAGTAGATGGATGGTTGAGGGAGGAGTTAGGAGAATGAGTAGATGGATGGTTGAGGGAGGAGTTAGGAGAATGAGTAGATGGATGGTTGGATAAATAGATGGCTAGCTCATGGGTAAGTAAAAACTAAATATGTGAGTGGGTGAATGGTTAGAAGAGACATCAAACAAAGAAACAGCAAAGTAACAAATAAACCCCCCAAGATTTGCTGGTGGCAGAGAACTTCCACATCTTCCCTCCAGTTCCCTCCAGACAATATCTTCAGAGCCTGAGCACTGCTCTGGGGGATTCTACAGATGGCATAAGAGTGCATAAGGGCCAGACATGGTGGCTTACCCCTGTAATCCCAGCACTTTGGGAGACGAAGGCAGGAGGATCACTTGAAGCCAGGAGTCTGAGACCAGCCTGGGCAACAAAGTGAGACCTCCATCTCCATACATTTAAAAAAAATTAGCCGGGAGTGAGTGATGCTGATTGCCTATAATCCTAGCTACTCAGGTGGTTGAGATGGGAGGATTGCTTGAACCCAGGAATTTGAGGCTGCAGTGAGCTATGCTTGCATGACTGCAATCCAGCCTGGGTGACAGAGACTGTCTCTAAAAGATTTTTTAAGTCAATAAGCCTGGTTTCTTGCTTGTTTTTTACATCATCCCCACTACCCCACAGGACAGGATGTTCCCGTGATATCCCCTATGCCTGAGAACACAGGTCCTGAACATAGATGTCACTGCCACTTAAAACCCAGTGACCTGGAGTAGAGGACCATCTGACTGGGATTCTCCCAGGCACTTCAGAGGCAAAATGAGGTGTTCTACAGAATCTGGAGTTGGGGAGCCCTCTCGGGAAACAGTCTTCAAACACAAACAGCCAGCCCTGAGTTCTAGGATGCAAACCACCAGCCCAAATAGGCTTCACCAGGGTCTGCTCACTGATGCTCAGGTGCAGCTGCTTATCCAACCACTAGCTCCTTCACTCAATCAACACCCATTTGTTCATCTGTCTGTCCATTCATCTGTTCATCCATCCATCCAGCCAGCCATTTTTTTTTTTTTTGGTGTTTATTTGGTGCCTGCTATTTTCTGGGTGTCATAAAAATTCCATTTGACACCCCAAAATGCCAAGGCCTTAGGGAGCCATAACTCAACTTGCCAATGAGACAAATTGGAAAAGGGACTGCCAGAGAGAAGGGAATGTGATCTCTGGTTCTCCCATCCTGTCTGCCCCCCAAGCCTAGCAGGGACTAGCAGGAAGGTGGCCCACCTCATGAGGCTGATCAGGACTCACTAACCTGGCCACTTGCCCTTAGCATTTAGCACATGCACAGTCTTTCAACCCAATTCACACCAAAGTGTGAATGACTAAGTACTTCTAACCCTTGGGTGTTTTCCGTTGCAAGTAAAAGCTGCTTAACCCCAGGGCTTCTCTGGCAAAGCCTGCCTTGGATTTCAGACTCAAAAGCCTAATTAAGAAAAAACTTGAGATGCAATCTCAGTGGGGGTGTCATGATGGGGGAGAGAGCCTGAAAAGTCCACTTTGCATAACAGCCTGACATAGGAGAGTCTGGAGTATACCATGTCCGGCACAGATGTCTTCAGCTCATTCTCCTATGCAGAGGACTCAACAGTTTGCCCAGTGTCACTGGGCAGACACCTACATCTCATCCTGCAGAGAGAGGACTGTCCTGAGGCCAAGGCCAGGTAACCATTCTCTTTCTATTGCCCCCAATAAATAAATCAATAATACATGCATGAGGCCCATTTCCTCACTTGGCCTCAGCAAGACAAACCTCTGAAGTCAAAAGGCAGAAACAGAGGAGAAGGAAGGAAGAAATAAAGGGTTTCCAAGTGCCTGCCATGTGTTAGCCACCACTGCAGATGCGACCATCTTTCTTCCTCATAACAACTCTGCAGTTGTTATGAGGGGGGTTGGGTGGGTGGGTGTTGACCATGAACCCAATTGAGCAGTGAGAAAACCGAGGTCTGGCGAGGGATGTCACTTAATCCAGGTGACACAGAAAGTGGATGGTGCCAGCCTCGCCTCATCTCCCACCTGGACAACCTTAGCAGCATGGTCTCTGCTCCGTGCATCCTCGCCCCACCTGCCATGCACACCCATTCTCTACACAGAAACCAGGATGAGCTTTTAAAGTTGCATATCTGATGTCCTTCTCCCTAGTTGTTTGATGACTCCCTCTTCACCAGAGGCCTTGAGTCCCACATGGTTTGAGTTGGATTCAGCCCCCTCCTGTCCCATGTGCTGTTTCTTTATACCTCATTCTCTTTGCTCCAACCAACTGGATCCTGTCAGTCCTCCAAAGCACCACACTCCTTCTGCCTCTGAGCCTTTTTTGCATACACTGTGCCCCCTTCCTAAAATACTCTTTCCTCCACATCCCACCTCATTTAACTCCTTCTCAGTTTCAACTTCCTCCAGGAAGGCCACCTTGATCACCCAGCTGACCCCGACTCCCCACTGTACCAATGTGGGAGCTGTCCATGGTGCCACCAGCCACACTCTTGACCCACTGATTCCAGTCCATCAGTGGTGGACATGACCTTGACTGTGGCCAGCGTCCCGTAAGTGAGTGTCTCCCTGCTTTCCTGCCTCAGGGTTTTCAAAGCTGTGGCCCATTCTACACTGTTCCTCAGAAGGTCTCTAGCAGCGTCGAGCCCCAGTTACCCACAGGGATAACCAGATCAACAGCATGCCCTTCACTGGAATGTTCTTCTCTTCCCTGTCTCTCCCCCTGCTCCCCAGTCCTGCTACCTGGGATCACCTCCAAAGACACTTCCTGCCCCCAAGTCTGTTGCATATCTGAGGTCCTTGTCCCTGGTCTCCTGCTTTTGAGGAGGCGAAAACTAAGACATTCGGTGAGTCAGCTGTTTCTCCCTAATCATATAGTCTGACTCCTGGAGGACAGAACCTGGACACACTTGGGTTATTATAGCCTCCCGGTGCATAGCAGTGGGCAAGAGATAAAGTTGGATGTTAACAAATATTCATAGGAAGAAGGGAGGGAAGGAAGGAAAGGGAGAGAAGGATGCAGGTCTTGAACCTAGGTCTGCTTTTCTCCACTTCCCAGACATGGTCACATCCTCCAAGATACAGCCTGTGTAGACCAAATAAGCCCCTTTGTGGACACATCCTCCCTCAGTCTTCTCTAGTCACCGCTCTGTGTAATTCTACTTCCCACATCCCCCACTGCCTACCCTCCCCCACACACATGCAATGAATTATGTAAGTCCTACTTGGGTATTAAAAAAAAAAAGAGCCCATGATAGAAAACTCTACCAGCCATTTTTTTCCCTTTTTGTCCTCATGAGCAGGTGCACAATGTAATGCCCCTGATTTTCAAGATCTGATTAAACTGTCATAGGTGCGGCACAATTGCAATAACTCCTCCGCCTCAGTGAGGCCCAAATCATTATAGACCTGTGCACACCCAGAGATGCCGTAGATAAGGGTCTGTCAGCATTTCCATTACTGGGCCCTGTTTGGGGGATTTGTTTATTTAAATTGGATGGATTGGGTGCATTGAGGAGGGACGGATGGGCTGGCAGCACAGGTGGTGGCCGGGTGAAGAAAATGTCGCCTTCATGCTGCCACTTGTTGACATCATACATGTCTCAGGCTCAACAGGGCATGCCCTGGTGACTTATGGTGGGTGGAACAGGGAGTTGAAGCTGGCAATATTTGCCCCAACAGAGAGGACAGAGCAGCTGCAGAAAGCTGGTGTAAAAGGCAGTTGTGGGAAAGACTGACGGGGTGTACAGGATGGGGGCAAAGGTCACCAAGCTGGTAGTGATTTTGGAAGGATGAAGGACCCAAAAAAGTGGGGAAAGGGGCTGGGTGTGGTGGCTCACGCCTGTAATCCCAGCACTTTGGGAGGCCGAGGTGAGCAGATCACGAAGTCAGGAGATCAAGAGCATCCAGGCCAATATGGTGAAACCCTGTCTCTAATAAAAATACAAAAAAAATCAGCTGGGCGTGGTGGTGCGCACCAGTGGTCCCAGTTACTCGGGAGCCTGAGGCACAAGAATCACTTGAACCCCGGAGGTGGAGGTTGCAGTAAGCGGAGATTGCGCCACTGCACTCCAGCCTGGCGACAGAGTGAGACTACATCTAAAAAAAAAAAAAAAGGTGGGGAAAGGAACTAACAGACTTTAAAAACGTGCACGTATAAAATAACTCCATGCCAGGCATTTGGGGTGCAATATGTGTAAACTTAAGTTGGATCTTGCTTTTTGCTCATAGGCTTAAATCCCAACTCTTATCATGGCCTTCAAGACACTGTGTGATCAAGCCTCATCTCTGCCATGCCCCGATTTCTTCACGCTGCTCCAGCCATGTGGCCACTTAAGTCTTTGAATATGCCACGCTTTCACATCTCGGGGCCTTTGCATAGGCTAAACTCTGCCTGAAACCCAGTCTTTACCCCTGGCGGACACCTTCTCACTCTTCAAGCCTCAGTATAAAACACCTCCTCTGAAGATAGTCCCTGATCTCTCAGTCCAAGGCTCCATCTCCACTGCCCACCCCACCCTGAGTCACTCTTAAAAGCACATCCTGTCCTTTGCCAACAGAGCACTTTTCACTGTGGATCATTATGTACTTGTGTGTTTATTTATTTGTTTATTATTCAGAGAGGACATGTTTTTTTCTGCCTGCCCTCCCTTGTTTGGAGAAACCTCAGTCTCTCATTGTATGCAGTTCTGGTCTGGCTGTGAGTTCACAGTCTCAACCTTCTCCCCATATATTCACACTGGCCCCAGGAAGGGAGGTTTGACTCAGGACTGAAAAATCCCAACCTTCCATCCCCCAATACAAGTGAGTAGCCCACAGAGTATACATGGGACCAGAACAAGGATAATCAGTGTCCACAGAGCAGGGGCTGTTTGTTTTGAAACATGTCCTCAAATTATTTGACACTGCTCCCTACAAGTGGTGGAATCCAGTCCCATACCCCTTGAATATGGACAGCCTTTGTGACTGCCTCGGTGAATAGAGGCAGGGTGGTGGAAGGGACTTTGTATGCGCTCTAAGGCTAGGTTACAAAAGGTGATGAAGCTTTCACCTGGCTCTGTCTCGGCACACTCGCTGTTGGAACTCGGCTGCCATCTTGTAAGGAAGCCCCAGTCACGTGGGGAGGCCAATGTTCAGTGTTCCAGCTGATAGTCCCCTCTGAGATTCCAGCCAACAGGCAGCATGAACTGTCAGACACATGAATAAATGAGACTTTGGTGATTCCAACCCCCCAGCCTTTGAGTCCCTGTAGCTGATGTCACATGGAGCTGACACAAGCTGTCCCACTGGGTCCTGCCCAATTGCAGATTTATGAACAAAATAAATGGTGTGGTTTAAGACACTCCACTTTGGGGTGGTTAGTTATACAGCCATGGAAGACACAGACAGGGTGCTGAGCTGAAAGAATGTGATGTTGGGACCCTAAGCAGCCACCATCCCACCACCTGGAGCTCCCACCACCTGGAGTGAGCTGGTCTGCAGACGGATGCCAAGTGGAGATGAGCAGTGACGGGGAACAGATGAGCAGAGGCTGTGGGGAGCCTAGGTCTGCAGCTCTTCCTGTAGTTCCATGGGGCCACTCCCAGGGGTCCTTCCCAGTGATCAGCCTCAGCGAGTTCCCTGTGTGCTTCAGCAAGCTGGAGTGGACTCTGTCTCTGGTGCTCACAGCTTTCTGGGCCCATTCGCCATCATCCCACTGGAACTGAGCTCCATGAGGCAGTGCCCATTTCTACTCTGGCCCCTGCTGTACCCATGGCATCCATGCAGTGCTGCACGGTTTGGTGTTAAAGATTGATTCTAGAAGGGAATGAGCTCATTGGTCCTCTCACCATCCTCAGTCCTGAGTAAACAGGGAGGCTCAGAGAGGTGAGAGGCTCCTAAGGGTACTTGGATAATGCATCCTGGTGATGGGATTTGAATCCAGATGATACCCTGAAGTTCAGGATCCTGGATCTGGTTGAAGTCGGGAAGAGCACTCTGGAGGGGATTTTCAGGGGTGCCACATGGGGCCCAGTGTGAGAGGCATCAGGCAGGTAACCAAGATAACCATCAGTGATGGGGATGGGGGGCAAAATAGGGACAAGCTCTGGTAGTAAACAAGAGTCCTGTGGTCAGACCAAGGCTCTGAGAGGATTGGAGGCCAAGGTCAGGCTGTGGGAAGGAGCTGGGGAATGACTTTTAATGCCTGTCCAAGGTGGTGTGGGGACTCTGGAAAAGGCTGAGCCTGCAGGGAGGAATCGTGCTAAAGCTTAGCATTGTCAGAGTAGAGGTTCTGTTCATCCCATCCTGCTGTGGATTTACATGTGGTACAGATGCAAACAGTGCCTCCCTGGGCATACACCCCATACTTACCACCCCAGTGCATGCTGAATGCACGTGACAGCAAGCACCTGTAACTCTCTGCCAGCGCTGTTGCTCAGATGATGTGCATGAGGGCAAGGTCAGAAGCACCAGGAGTTAATGCCCCAAAAGCACCCTTCCAGTGATGGACAGGAGTTGGAGGATAAATATCTCAGCTCCCTCACTCCCTGTGTAGATAACTGAGGTGTGTGTTTTACACTGGTTCTCAGAGTTCCCCAGTGGGATTGAGTCCCAGCTGCTCAACGTGATCAACTGCTCATTACTGCACCCTGGATAAGCTTTTCCCTTCTCTGTCTCACACCTTTCCTTCCCCACCAGTGCTTCCTGGATTATCCCCCTAAAATGCCACTGGCCTTCACATCCCTGTCTGGGGGTCTGTTTTAGGGGAAGCCTATATTTAGACAGCACACACCCTGGGAGCAGGACTGGCTTATGGCTGGCTCTCCAGCCATTTAAAAGAAGCTTATCATTTTCAGATTCCATGTAAACCATTTGTTCTGGAAGCTCTTCCTGCCTTGGCCAGGTCTCCCTGGCATTTGCTCTCAGGAACTCATGAAACTTCCTACTTAACTTTGCATGACTCCCTTGCACTGGACTTTTGAGTCCATGAGGGCAGGGCTACCATTGTTTTGTCATCCCCCAAGCCCCCAGCACCTGTCACAGGACCCAGGGTTGGTCTTGAATATATTTATTAACTAAGATAGAAAATATTCATGTGTTGAACTCTTCCTGGGCACCAGACCCTGCACCTATTTCCTACTGACTTTTCAGGCATCATTGCACCCGCTTTACAGATGGGGAGGTAGAACTCACTTCCCCCAAAGTCACTGTATTCATTATCTATGCCAAGTAACAAATTACCCCAAAGCGGAGATGCTTGAAACAACAGAACAGGTATCTCATGATTTCTATAGGTCAGCCATCGAGGTTTACCTGGCTCCCCTGTTTTAGAGTGTCTCAGAGTCTACCATTAAGGTCTGGGGCTGCAGTGTCATCCTAATAGGCTTGGCTGGAACGGGACACGACTTAAACTCGCTCACTTGCTTGCTGGCAGAATTCGATTTCTCGCAGATTGTAGGACTGAGGGTCTTGTACTGGCTGTTGAATCCAGATGATACTTTGAAGCTCAGGATCCTGAATCTGGTTGAAGACAGGAAGAGCACTCTGGAGGGGATCTCCAATGTAGCAGCTTCCTCCCTCCAAGTGTGCAGGTGAGAGAGAGAGAGAGGCAAAGGCAGAGAGAACAAGAAGGAATTCATGGTCTTTTTTAGCCTACTCTCAGAATTAACATTTCATCACTTATGCAGTATTCTGTCCTTTAGGAGCAAGTCACCAGGTCCAGCTCACGCTTAAAGGGAGAGAATACCATGGTGTGAATACCAGGGGGCGGGACCATTGAGAGCCACACCAGAACCTGCTGCCACAATCATTACTAAGGATCTGAACCCAGGCAGTGTGGTCTTTCTCAATGCCACAGATTCTCTCTGAAATAAGGGTGTGTGGACAGACCTCAAGGGCTAAAGAGGGTACCCCAAGCTGAAAGAGAAAGAAAAAGCCATTTCCGACTACCTGAACTTTTCTCATTGCATGGAAATAGTGGAAAGGAAATAACAGAGGATTAAAAAAAAAAAAAAAAAAAAGATATAGGAAGCTACCAGCTTTCTCCAAGCCGCCTCAAAGACTGAAAAAAGAAAGAAAGAAAACAGAAAACTACCAACTCTTCCAAGAAGCCCCGAAGACCAAGCAAACTGGCAGCATCTTGGAGTCACTTGGGCTGCCAAGAGGCTGCGACTTTTGGATCTGGAGAGATCTAAATACCAACCAGCTGGTCCTAGGAACATTTTCCTCATTTCTTCCAGCATCTGCAAGCTGCTTTGGGGCCAAGAATGCTCCAGCTGGAGAAAGGGCTGTATAGGTCTGCCAGTGGCTGGCTGCCCCCGCAACTGCAGCCCCATCCCTATCCCAGTCTTTGGGATGGCTGACTCTGTGCTCACAGCTTAGAGAACAGGGACAGTTTGAACAGAAGCAAGAGAAGCAGAGACCATTGTGCTCCCGTGAGAATGAAACAATCCATTAACTCTTTTGTTCCTGAGGTCTCAGGGCCAGGATCAGAGTGACCATTGACATAAACCTATAGGTTTGCCACACTCTTCTTTGGGATTTGTAATTATAACTGAGGTCCACTTCCCCTCTCTGGACCTTTCCCTCTCTTCTATTTTCTCATATATAAAATGACATTGACTCATGTTGTACCACCAACCTTGGAAGGAAGGTCCACTGTAAGTTTGGCAAACTCCTACTCATTCCTCAAAACCCCAACCAAAATATCCTTTCCCCCTGAACTCAGGTAGGAAGTATAACAGCAGCTCACTTGTCTTATGATTCTCATAGTAATAATAAGAGCTAATATTATTGGAATGCCTACTATGTGCCAGGCATTGTTCTACATGCGTTACATAATTTAAATAATTTGATCCTAACATTGACCCATGAAGCAGGTATTGCCATTACCTCTATTTGCAGATGAGGACATTGAGACTCAGAGGTTAAGTGACCTGCCCAGGGTCACCCCATTAGTAAGTGGCACAAACAGTATTTGAATGCTGCTCTGGCTCAGGTCTGACTTAAAACCTGTCTGCCCTAAGCAATCAGGGTCCTGGCCACCTTGCCTGGGTGGTTGATATTTGGGGATGGGTGTACTCTGTAGGACTGTGAGCTCCTGGAGAATGAGGTTGGAATGCCTACTATGCGCCAGGCATTGTTTAATTCTGAGTCTCTCCTCCCAGCCCTGGGAACCACGCTCACTCCCAGGGCTTCTGGTCTCATTTGTCACACTTGCCTCTTCCTTAAGCAGAATCCTTGGAGGAGATGGGGGAGGCGTGCCGTGATGTGAACAGCTCTGAAACCCTAAGCCATCCCTCTGACCCATCATTGCACAAGCCAGGACCCAGAACATTGAAGAGAAAGTTCACACTGGTGTGTACAGGGCCCAGAAGCTGATGGCCAAGAGGGCATCTTCTAATTGAGTGGGGAGGTTGAGGCAGAGATGCAGGGGCAGAACGCAGGGAGAAGGAGACCCATTGAAGGAGACACACACAGGGACCAACACAAGACAGAAATGTTGAGAAAGACAGAGACCCAGAGGGAAGAGACAAGTGTCGTGGGAGAGGCAGGGACAGAGACAAGGAGAAAGAGGGAGAGAGAGAGATGCAGACAGAAACCCACAGGTGGAAGAGGGAGAGAATGAGTTGGAAAGGGGAAGAGTTGGAAAGAGGGGACAGATGGAGAGGGCCATGCACAGGAACAAAGGACAGAAAGAGGGAGAGAGAGAGAGAGACAGAGACAGAGACAGAGGGAAAGAAACCCTGGGAGACAGAGACCCAGAAGCCAACACTGCGAGAGAGATGAGCTGGGCTCAGAGGCAGAGAGGATCCACAGCCTGGCCAGGAGGGTCAGGGGACAGAGGACCGGGCTTGCAGACACTCCTCATCCCTGTTCCATCTCATCACCCTCGCTATTGATTCCTGAACGAACACTGGCTTTGTTGGCCAAACAAATCCAGGCCAAGTCTGGGCTGGGATCTCTTTTGTGTGGCAACTGTTGCCATGTGGAGAGAAAACCAGATCTAAATGATTCCACATTTTTCCCTGTTCCTTCTGGTTCCTAGTCTTGGCAGGCAGGAGCTGGAGAGAAGGTGAGATGTGCAGCCCCTCGGCAGGAGAGGGAAGGGAGGTGGGGGTGCGGAACTCCTGCTTCTGGAAAAATAAAATGTTCCTCTAGCTCTTCTTCTTTACTTTCTTTCTTTCTTTTTTTTTTTTTTTTTTTTTTTCTCTTATCACAGCCAAACCCATCACACATCCCAAGGATTTTTTTTTTAAAGGAAAACAAGTCTTTGGAGACAGAGGTGACCCCGGCAGTGATAAGTGAGGAGGTTCACCTGCACAAGTGTTATCAGCGCTCCATGGCTGCCTGGACCACAGATTTCTCATTTCGATGAGGAGCCGGCGGAATTGGATGCACCCCGGTGGTGCTCCTCTGATGAGCTTCTGTGAGCAGGGATGGCAAGGGCGACTGCTGGGCCTCATTGTCAGAGGTTGAGGGGTTGCCAGGGAGGCTGCAAGAAGCCTTAGGGGCTGCGCCAACTCCTTGGGGAACCCAGAGCCCCTAATTTCACCAGGCGCATCCAGCAGAAGCTGAGGCAGAGAGGGTGAAGCGAGGCCCAGGAAGGGGAGAGATTTCCAGAGTGACTTTCTATTGCACATTTTTATTTCTGTGACTTCTTCCCTAGCCTGTCCTCCATCTTCCGTGCTCAGTTTTAGCTGAGAGACCTTCCTGGGTGAGGAAGACACAGATGCCTACTGAGCCAGCTCCGTGACCAGTGCTGTGAACCCAGCCCTTTTTCTGGGCCAAGTGGCCTCAAATCCATCTTCTCGTTTCATTCTTTCAACATCGCTTCAGGGGTTGGCAAACTCATGCTGTAAAGGGCCAGATAGTAAATATGTTCAGCTTTGCATGCCACACAGCCTCTGTCACAACTGCCCAACTCTCTCACTGTAGCATGAAAAACGTCGTAGACAATATGTAAATAAGCGTGTGGCCATGTTCCAATAGAACTTAATGTACAAAAGAAGATGACAGGCCCACAGGCTGAAGTTTGCCAACCACTGATCTAGGCTAAGCCTCAACTACTCAAGATGCGGTCCCCAAACTTGGAGCCTCGGTGTCCCCAGGAGCTTGTCTGAAATGCAGAACCCCAGGCACTGACCCAGACGTACTGCATCAGAGCCAGCATTTAACAAATTCCCCAGCAATCAGCGTGTGTGACTGTCTGAGAAGTCCTGGTCTGTGTAAATGGAAAGCTTCCAGTCTTTTGCACATAAGGCACCATGTCCATCTCCCAAACGAGGAAACAGGCTCATAGAGAGGTTAGTTGCCCAAGGTCATGGGCCAGGAGCAGCAGAGCCAGGATTTGTGCCCAAGGTCAGAGTCCACACTCTTGACCACCATGTTCTACAGGAATTGAAGGAGCTTTGTAGAAAAGGGACACCAGTCTCTCTGAAACCCACAGACAACCCAAGGAATACAGCCAGGCCTTGGAAGAGACAGGATTTTCAGGGGCTGAGGCTGTTCTCAGCCCCTCTCCCATGGGCCAAGTGGTGTCCCGTGTAGACTGTGGTGTCTCTCTGTCTCTGTGCAGAGGTAACGCCTGTGTCACCACCTCCTGCCAGGGTTGTGGCTTCTCCTGCCTGGGGGACTGTGGAGGGTGCCAGGTGCTGAGCTGGAAACAGATGTAAACAGGAGCTTCTGGTCACCCCTAATGAGCTGATAGTCTGGTAGGGGAGGCAGATAGGTGCCAAAGTTGCCAGAGTTCAGGGCTGCTGTTAATTGTCCTTATTATCATGACAGTATTCTTACTGCTACTGATAGTATTCTTCTGCCAGACTAACCACTTGAGGAAATCTAGACTTACCCCATGTGTCTGCCAACACTAAGCAGATTGAATTTCCTTCTAGAAGGGAAGACCAGATAGAGAAGTACCTTTTACCTGCTTTATCCATTAGGATGCAGATTAACTTAGAGAAAAGCTAAAGACCAGCAGCTTCAATAAGATAGAAGGTTATTTGTCACTCCTGTAACAGAATTCCAGAGGCAGGCAGTCCACTCTCCGGATGGAGCTTCTTTCCTCGTGGTACAACATGGTTGCTTGAGCGTCAGCCATCCCATTCACATCCCAGCCAGTAGGAAGGAGGCAAGGAAAAAGAGGCAAAAGGGTGTCCACCAACTGTGCTTCAAAGGAGTTTCCTTGATGCTGTTCTATATCACTCTGCCTGCACCTCATTGACGAAAATTGTAAGTTACCTGGCCACACTGAGCTACAAGGGAGGTTGAGAACTATAGCACTGTGAAGAAGAAAACGGATTTGAGGTGGACAACTCAGTCTCTGCTGCCCTTATCATTTGGAGGGTGGTCTCCCAAAGCAGCCTAGGACTCACCTACTGGAGAATTCTCATTGAAGGGTCCCAGAGCCAGTAAGGAGGAGCCACCACAGGTATTCAGGTGGCACTTCACAGCGTGCCAGGCGCACTCTCATTCCTTTGTCTTCAGACTGTGCTGGGAAGTAAGAGATGATAATGAGGGGACTCAGGTTCCAAGAAAGAGAGAGTCTCTCCAAGATTCCCCCGCTGGCCAGGGACAGGACGGCCCCTGGGAGGCCAAGCTCAGGCCACTTTTCAACATAGCATGCCTTGAGCTGTTGAGAATATGCTCATTTCCTTTCTGTTTCTCTGTCTCTCAAGTCTCTGTTTCTCCCTGTTTATCTATCTCTGTTTTTCTCTTGACAGATAGATGGATGGATAGACAGACAGCCAGACATATGTGTGTATGTGTATATATACTTGTGTGTATCTGTATCTCTACCTTCATCTCTGTCTCTCCCTCTTTCCCCCTTCCCCCATCAAAAAGAATTTTGAATTTCAATTTGCCAAGGCTCACCCTTTCTCAAATAGGGTGCTCCCGATAAACCCAGGCACCTCTGTCTCCTCCTTCCCTGCTAGGGCTCTCATCCATGGCGTCTCTCCCCATCCCTGTCACTGTCATGTAAATGGGGAGATGGGCCCAGGGAGCTTGGCATCACACAGGGGCCTCTGCTGGGAGGTCCTGGGCGCCAGACGTCTCTGGGCTTTGAGGAGCGTGTCTGAAACTGCCCTGAGCACCTGGTGCCTTCCCCACAGCTGGGGAGTCGGGGGCTTCCTCTATCAGGGCCTGTGAAAGCAAATGTCTTTAAGACCCCAGTGTGGAGAGGGGGAGGGTGGTCCCTGTAGAGAGACATCACTGCACCTTTGTAATTGCCAGGCAGGCGTGTGCTGAGATAGCCCCATTTCACTAGGGAAAAACTGAGGCTTAGGGGCCACCAACCTCGAGTCTCAGCCTTCCTGGCAGAAAGTGGTGAATCCAGGATTTGAAACAGGGCAACTCCAGAGGTCAGTGTCCTCATGGTCCCATTTCAGTCCTATCCCGGGGAGCCGCTGAGTTCTTAAATCTATAGTGACCTGAGATTCCAGCAAAAGTCCAAATGATGCAGACAGAAGTGGTAGGTGAGGGGTAGTTTGCACACAAATACACACAGGCACCAAGGCCATGCATACACACACATACACACAGGCATGTGGATGGACATATGACACACATATACACATGCATGGGCACAAGCAAGCAAACATATGCATACACATGCACACACAGGTGTACACATGGACACAGGCACGTATGCACACACATGCATACATGCGTGCTCACACATGCACACATGTGTGCCTGCTGTCAAGCAGGGACATACAGTTGCTCTGGCCCCAGGTTGGGGGACGCTTTCCACAGACATTCCATTCTGTGATCCCACATTGAAGACTCAATCAAGGATAGAGGAAAGCTCAGAGCCCAGAACAAGGGTCAGTCCTCCAGCTCTGAATCTTTGATCTGACTCCGCTCTTCAGATCTCCATGGAGAACCCTTTGGGGTATTTTGCAATCATCCAACTCAGCCTCCACCCTACAGAACCTCCTTCTGAGTCCAGCCTGTGAGCTGGAATGCATCCAGTGATGGGCAGCTCATTACATTTCTAAAACCCACCCTAGTGCCAGGTGGCCCCCAACATCAGATGGATCCTCTCTTACTAGCCATGTGGCTTAAAAGAAAGCCCCTTCACCTCTCCGTGCCTCAGTTTACATAACCATTAACAGGGCCATAGTACCCATCACCAACCACTCTGAGGCCCAGAGGAACAATGAATGTGGCCAGTGTGTCCATGATAAAGCTTTGGCTGGCTTCAAAAGAGCAGGTAGGGAAGACGTCAGGTTCAAGAATCAGTCGGACCTGGATTCGAGTCTAAGCTTTGCCACTTGTTAGATGTGAGCGCATAGGTACGTGGCTGTCCCCCTCCAAGGACTCATCTCCCCATCTGAAAACGGGGGCATCATATGCTGGTGTCTGACACTATGAGGCTTAAATGCCACTGGGCATGTACAGCTCTTCCTCAAAGATGCGGAACACGTGAGAGTAATTATTCTTCATTATGGTCTCCTCCAAAGCCGTGGCCCCTCCCTGTCTAGTGCGTGGTGTTCCTGCCTTGGGAAGGGGAGAAACAGGGGATAGACACAGCTACAGAGGCCTCTCTGCTTATAGAGACAGCTCCATAACCTGGCATGCTAGAATGAGGGCTGGGGACAGCTGCCCTGTCCCTACCCATGAGGGTCTCCAGCCCTCACAAGGCCTGGCTGGCCTCCTGCAGGTGACTAGCTCCAGCCTCTGGTCCCTGGGGCCTTAATTCCTCATGGAGAGCTGGGGTGGTGTCCAGCGGGGTTTCACTGCACAGGATGGCTGCCAGCGCACATGAGCAATAGTATGCAAGAATGCAGTAGGGGACTACACTCTGAACCAGAAACTCAAGTGGATCTCTGATGTTATCACCCACTCCTGTGTTATCTCCAGCAAGCCTCCATTCTACCCTGGGCCTCCGTTTCCTCATCTCTCCAATGGAGACAAGCAGGCCAACCTCAGTGGGCTGTTGTGAGAATCAAATCCACAAGCAGATGCTTGTGCCCAAGACAATACTGCATGATGATTAATTTCAATGGAACCATTTTATAGACACAATAGCTGAGGCCCAGAGAGGGCAGGTCATTGGTCTACGGCCACACAGCACGCAGGACCCAGCCCATGCCATCCCGTTCTTCATCCCTAGTCAGAGAAAGGAAAGAACTTGTTCCATTGACGTCAAGATCTTCAGCACTGGGACCCCATTTCGGCCCCTCCAGAACATACACCAAGCCCACTGGGCATTGGATTAACTCTTCCTTTTTGCAAATGATCCCCGACAGAAAATCCTTCCAAGACAAGGAAAAATATTTCCCCAAAACCTATTTACTTTTCAAATTTCAGTTGCCATAACAACTCGGCACAACTATTTATATGAAATCTTCGCCTTCCAAGTCTTGCTGAGCGACGCGCTCTGTAAAGAGTTCAACTCGGCCCTTTCAATAACAACACGTTTTTTCAATCAATTTGGGTTGGGGATTTTTTTTTCTATAAACACACATAAAATATGTTTGCAAAACTTTTTAAAGCTAACGGGGAAACGCCACATTTTATAGACTCACTCTCCTCTGATCGCCCCCAATGGTTACTTTCTGAAGCATGACAGTGACAAAAAATGACTGGTCAGCTTGGTATTTAAAAAAAAAAAATATTTTAAAAGTATTTCTGTTCCTCATCATCGAGGGAGTCGGTAAAATCCTTGGTGGGGAGCTTTGAACACCGGCTTGGGATCTGTCCCTGTCCCTAAAAGACTATGTGTCCTTAGAAAAGTCAGCAGAGGTCTCTGGCCCAGAGAGGGACATATTTTGACCCAAATAAGCCCTACCCAAAATTGGGACTGGAGAGGGGTACAGAGGCCCTGTGTCTGAGCCATCCTGCAGATGCTCTGGGGCCACAGTGGTCACATGTTTGGATTTTCAGAGACAATTCCTGTTTCAAATTTTCTGTTCCAGGCTCCTTATAAGCCTTTGTACAACCTGTTCCCCTTGCCTGGAATTTCCCCTTTGTCAACCTGTCAAGCTGACATGAATGGACCCGTCCTTGGTTTAATGCTCAGCCGTTGCTGTCTTGAAATTCTTAATTGTTTTTGAACAAGACACCCTGAGCGTTCATTTTGCAACTGGCCCCACAGATTCTGCAGTGATTCTGGTCAGTCTCCAGTGTGCTGTGTGCTTCAAGTCATTTAATCCAGCACAACCCTTTGAGGCAGGCACTGTTGTGATCTTCATTTTACAGATGAGGAAACTGAGTCCAAAGAGGTGAAAGACCCTCCCTGTGCCCATAGCGGCAATACAAGTTGTTACGCACTTCGCTCTGTTCCAGGCACTTCTGTGTTACTTCATCTAGTCCTCATGAGATGGGAAATATTGTGATCTTCGTTTCCCAAAGGCCCAGAGAGGTTGGGTAATTTGCTCAAGGTCACACAGCAAGCAAGCAAAGGAGCCATGATTTCCAGAGAGGCCCATTGGATCTCACCCCAGATGCCAGCAGTAACTTTCTCAACAGGTCTTGGCCTCCAGGCTTACTCCTTCCAGCCCATTCATGACATGGTGACCAGAACCATCCATCTCCCTTTACCTGACCTCCCGTCATGCCATTTTCTGGCTGCAAATCCTCCTATGGCTCCCAGTGCTCTCAAGAAGTATCTAACCTCTTTAGCCTGACCATTGAGACCCTCAGTGATATCACCTTGGCACGTCTCTGCAGCCTTGGTGCCTGCCTGAACTCCTGGCACTTGGTGCTCTTGCTCTCCAGACTACCTGCAGTTAGATCTCTGCACAAACAAGGCTGCTTCTTGAATTGCCAGGTTAGGAACCACTGGTTCCCTAAACAGTGGCTGGCACATGGGTATTCTAGGAAAGAATTGGATAGGTTGCTGGACTTAAGCAACCTGTTCAGTTGGAGCCCCTTCACCCCCATAGCCAGGATGCTAACCCTTCCATGTCCCTCCAAGATGCCTCTTTCTCTATCCCCTGCCAACCCTCTATCAAGAACCACCATGATTGTTCATGCAGATGCCTGTACTACCTTCTCCCCAGCTTCTCCACCTCCACTCATGCCCCTGCAGGTCAATTCTCCAAACTGCAGCTGGAGAAACATTTTTAAAACACAAATCATTTCTAACCATTTCAGTCTCTGCTGAATACCCATCATTCTCAAAATGAATCTAAAAAACCAACAAGGCCATGACATCCAAGCCCTGCTGACGTCTTTGGCCATGTCCCCATACCCCCAGACACGCGACATGAGGCTGGGCCACCTCAGACCTCTGGCTCCCCATGAACCCTTCTTCCTGGCTTGCTGCTCTCCCACTTCTGCCTCGGTTAAATAGCTCTTCTTCCAGGAAGCTTTCCCTGACTGTAGCTCCTTACCTCAGCAAAGTCAGGCTCCTCCTGGGCTCCCATAGTCCCCTGTCCTTCCCCATAAAAACACATATCACACTATTGCAAGCACTGGTCTGCATGGCTGCAACCTGTCCTCCACATGGAGGGTGACCTTCCTGAGAGCAGAGGCCATAGTCTGTTCCTCAAGGTACTTTCCATGTTTGGAACATAGAAAATGCTCAATAAATAGATAGATGGATGCATACTGGATAGTGGATGGATAGATAACAGGTGAATGAGTGAGTGGATGGATAAGTGAGTGGATAGATGAATGAATAGATGAATAAATGAATGAATGGGTAGATGGATGGGTGGATGGATAAATAATGGATGAATGAGTAGATGGATGAGTGGATGAATGCATGGGTGGGTGGGTGGATAGATGAATAAAGGGGATGATGGATGAATGGATGGATAGGTGGATGAATGGATGGATGAGATGGTGGATGGATGGGTGGATGGATGGATAGATTGATGGGTAGGTAGACAGGCAGATGGGTGGGTGGGTGAATTGATGGGTGGATGGATGGATAAATTGAGAACATGGATGAATGAAGGATAGGTGGATGAGTAGATGAATGGATGCATAGGATTGTGGATGGGTGAATGAGATGATGGATAGATGGATGGATGGATGGATGGATGGATGGATGGATGGATGGATGGATAGGTAGATGGGTGGGTGGGTGAATGGATGGATGGATGGATAGATGGATGGATGGATGGATGGCTGGATGGATGGATGGATAAATTGAGGAGAAGATGGATGAATGAAGGATAGGTGGATGAGTGGATGAATGGATGCATGGGATGGTGGATGGATGGGCGGGTAGATAGGTGGATAGATGGATAGGTGTGTGGATGGATGGGTAGATGGTTAGATGAATAAGTAGATGGATGGACAAATGGATGGATGGGTGGATGAATGAATAGATAGAAGGATGGATAACAAATGGGTGGATGAAGATATGATGGATGAATGGGTGAATGAATGAATGGATGGATGGGTGGTTTGGTGGATGGATGGAGAGATTGATAGGTGGACGGGTAGATGGGTGGGTAGGTAAGTAGGTAAAGGGTGGGTGGATGAATGGATAAATTGAGTGGATAATGGATAAATGAATGGGTGGGTAGAGGGATGGATGAATAGATGGATGAGATGGCGGATGGATAGGTGGGTAGGTGGCTGTGTGGCTAAATGGATGGGTAGACAGATGGGCGATGAATGATGAACATATAGATAAAAGAAAACCCCAGGAACCACCTTGCAGTAGTTAATATTTGGATGGTAAGGTACTCAAAGTTCCTAGCATGTAGTAGGCCAGCAATAAATGTTTATTGAATTAATGGTTAAATGAATGTCACAGAGCAGCTGGTCATTAACCTTTCACGATCACCTGTTTTCTTCCCTTTGTTTCCATTCTCTCCACCTCTGCCTCGTAATCTCTCAGGCTCCCATTGCTTCCCGCAGTTACCATGTGACTCACAGCGGCCAAGTTCCCCGGATTCATGTCTGCACATTAATTATTGAGTGATATAATCCAAATTTATCTAATGAATTAATAATAGACCGTAGGGGTATTTTAATAATGAAATACTTGGAGTTGTGTTTTGATAATTACAGCAGGCTTTCATAATTACACCAAGGCTGTGAAAATAAAATCAAAATCAATTAGGCAGTGCGCAGTCCCACCCCAGGAGCACCCCCTCAAAGCTGTGACAAATAGACCCACCAGGAACAGAAAGATCCATTTAGCTCTGAATCGGGTGATGTCTAGGGGGTTGGGTGGTCAAGATCTTTGCAGGATTGTAGATTTGGGGAGAGATTCCGGGAAGGACAAGAAAAAGAACATCCCAGAAATGCATCCGATGTGTGAATCAGAAAGCACCTCAAAGACCAAGAGAACAAGCCTCTGCTTTTACAGATGGAAAGACCAAGACTGAGAGAGGAGCCATGACTCACCAAGTCAACTTCAGAACAATGACAGAGCCTGTACCTTGTCTCTGGACTCCTAGTTCAGTGCTCTCTTGGCCCTGGACCATTCATATGCCCTTCCTCTACCATGACAAAGCTCTCAGTGGTCTGCCTGAGCCCTGGCTATGCCTAGTGTCTCATCCTCTACAACTACCCATATGTATAACCAAACCACAATCATACAGGAAGTTAGACTACTCCATGCCCTCTGCCTTTGCCTATGTTGTGCCCTCTGCCTAGGATGCCTTCTCCTGCCTCCCTCCACCTCTGGACATCTACCTGGAAAACTCCCCCAAGCAGGGATGACATCCTCCTCCGGCCCTCCAGGGCCCCCACTACACGATAAGTGTTCATCTATATCCCCTAAAAGATGGGAAGCTTCAGTCAGATGCACTGGCTCACACATGTAATGAGCCACTTTGGGAGGCTGAGGTGGAAGGACCACTTGAGCCCAGGAGTTCAAGACCAGTCAGACAACACAGTGAGACCCCATCTCTACAAAAAAAAATGAAGAAATTAGCTGGCCATGATGGTGCATGCCTGTAGTACCAGCTACTTGGGAGGCTGAGGCAGGAGGATCATTTGAACCTGGGAGTTTGAAGCTGCAGTGAGCTATGATCATGCCACCTCACTCTAGCCTGGGTGTCAGAGGTGACAGAGTGAGATCATGTCTCTTTAAACAAACAAACAAACAAACAAACAAACAAACAAGACAGGCAGCTTCTTGAAGGCAAAGATAAGTCCTATTCATTCAGTCTCCCTAGGATGTTAACATGGAGTCTGACAAACAGTTAAATGTATAATACAGATTTGTTCAAGGCCAGATGGATAGAAGGAGAGGCAGAGAAGAAACGCAGGAAGGGAAAGAAACAAGGAAGATTGGCTCGGGATATATTTCCAGAATGTGCTTAACCAAGGCCTCCAGAAGAATGTTTTGATTTAAAAGTGCTACCGTGGCGACATCTTACTGGATATTTGAGCAACAATGAAATTGGAAACATTAAAGAGAGAGAAACCTTTTCAGGTGGATAGTGATAATGATGGCAGATTGGTAGATTCTAAACCACCACCTCCACCGCACCCACACACAGGCCCCATCAAGAAGCCTGGGCTGTTGACCCCAAGGTCCTTCTCTGAGAAGTGTCCTCAGGAAGACACTTGAAAGTGTCAATTATAAATAAAAATAATTAATTTTAAAAAGAAGGCACTTGAACTTCCCACAGACATTACCCAAAATGGGTCCCCCGTGTGGAACTGACAAGAGGCAGCTGGGGCTAGAGCTGATGTGATGATGAGATTTCTGCAGACTCCGTGGTGACGTCACCACTGGTAACTACAGAAACAAAGTCGAACTTCAGGTGTCAGCCTGGCTTGGCTGTCTTTGCCGTCTAATGTCAACAGTCAGGTTAGGGGGAGCTGTCTAAATCACAGGAGGTTGATGAATGTAAAACATCATCACCTCCTCTTCCTCTCCCCTTCCTCCCTCATTTCAACTCCAAACAGGATCTATTGATTTCATCTTCAGGCATTATTCTAAGAGTCAGTGTAGTACTGCAGATAAAAAGCACGGACTCAGAAGCCAGACTTTCAGGTTCAGCACTGCGCTTCACAAGTTGTGTAACCTTGGGTGAGTCCCTGAGCTTCTCTGTGCCTCAGGGTTGCTGGGGGGATTGATTAATGGGTTGATTTGCATAAAATGCTGGATTAAGGGATATCTGCTATTCTTACCTCCTCTGCTAAGAGCACCATGACGACTTGCACTGCCCTCCCTGGCTCTTAATGTGGATTGGGTGGCACAGGACTCACCCACCAGCTCAGGGACTTAGGCACAGTCCCTACAACTGGTCAATCAGCTGAGTCCATTCTTCTGACTACCATGATTGGTCAGAATCAAGCCCTTGACTGAACCCCAACAGTCACAGCTAACGAGAGTAATCATCAACTAATATTAGCTGGTGTTACTGCTCCATTATTGTGACAAATGTTAACTCCACCCCCACCCACAGCTGGTCTTGGTAGGGAGAGGGTAAAATGATGGACTAGGAGGGATGTGGGATCCTTGGGACACATCTTGCCTTTTCCAGCAAGGCCGGGTTACATGCCCTCTCTCTCTCGGCTCCTCGAATTCCCCTTTGGCTTGCTCCTGTTCTGAGATGAAGTAAAATGGGTGATTCTAAGCATGGGCCTTGAGTCTGGCAGACCAGGTTTAAATCCCAAACCCAATTCCTTCTTCCCAGCTATGGGCCCCTGGCCCTCACCTCCCACTTCTCAGTTTCTTCACCTGGGCAATGAAGATGACTAAGGAACCTGGGCCTTGGAAGGTTCTGGGAATTCAGTGGAGTCAGGTATGCCCGGGGCTGGCACCAAGGTGGGGCTCCAGAAGAGTTGCTAGCTATGAATAACATGCCTGTCACTGCCTTCTGTTGTAACTGGCTGTGAAACGTCTGTCTTCTGCCAGACTAGGCTTCTAAGGTAGAGATGGGTTTGGTCAACATTGTGTCCGCAGCATACTGTGCAAGGCTAGACATGGAGTGGGAAGGAACGAATGAATGAACAGCAGGAGGGAGGGCAGAGGAAGGGAGAGACAAAGAGAAAAACCACAAGTCTCTTTTTTTTTTTTTTTGGCTTGAGACAGAGTCTCACTCCGTCTTGCCCAGGCTGGAGTGCAGTGGCATGATCTTGGCTCACTGCAGCCTCCGCCTCCCAGGTTCAAGTAATTCTCCTGTCTCACCCTCCTGAATAGCTGGGACTACAGACGTATGCCACCACACCCAGCTAATTTTGTATTTGTAGTAGAGATGGGGTTTCACCATGTTGGCCAGGCTGGTCTCAAACTCCTGACCTCAGGTGACCCACCCGCCTTGGCTTCCCAAAGTGCTGGGATTACAGACAAGAGCCACCGTGCCCAGGTGAAAAACCACAAGTCTTGTGATGATGCTGGAAAGTCCAGCTACTCCAGCATCAAAGAGCGTTCAAAATGGGAGACAGAAGACCAGCTTGAAGCCCTTCGCTCTGCAGAGATGGAGCCCAGAGAGGCCACGTGACTTCCCCAGGCGCACACAGCAGGGCGTGATGGGACAGGCTCCAGAAGAGAGTGCTTCCTTCAGCTCCCTTGCAGCCTGTCTCTAACTCCCAGGCACTGGGGCCTGCTCTACCTGCCCAGCCCTCTCCGCCCCTCCTCGCCTGCCCATCTTCACCTGGGGCCAGTCCCAACACAGGGTGCCTCTTCCTGTCTGCAGACACCACCACCCCGCAAGCCAGGTGCTCCCTCAGGTGTCTCTTCCCTAAGTGGGCTGGGTTCCTCCAGTGGAAAATATCCTGGGGGCTTCAGGCTGGAAGGAGTGAGATGACTCAGGGCCAGGTGGGAGAAGCTCAGGGAGAAGGAGGCTGGGGGCACAGATGGAGGGAGTTCTTTGTAAATGAGTCAGAAAAACAAGCTTCTCTCCAGATAATATCAAGAATCTATTGGCCTGAACTCAAGTATGCAGGACACGAATGTTAGTTTCCTGTAACTGAACTTGCAGCGCCATAGCCGCACTAGCTAAGTTCTGATCCCACCTGCCGTTCACCTTGCATCTTGGAGCGACGGTGACACACAGCCTTCTTCTGTGCCTTCCTCTGCCTGCCCCTCCTGGGAAGTCTCTGTCTGGTTCGGAGATGGGAGAGGGGTCTCTCATCCCCAGTTCTTCTCCACCTGTTGTTTATATCCAAGGTTCTGGTTTTTGAAGTTGATTATTCCCTCCTTGAGGTGATAAATGCAAACTGCTTCCCTGCCCTGATGCAGGGAAGGACAGGGGTTATATAGGAAGGCTAAAGGAACAATTTTGCTTCATGTTTCAAGGATTCTTCAAGGAGAACTCCCTTCCTGATTGGGGTGTGGGTTGCCCTGAAGCACATCCTGCAACAAGAACTGCAGTGTGTGGGGAGGTGAGAGGGTGAGGGAGTGAAGCCGGGAAGGGAAGCTTCATTAGCAAGCAAGGTTCCACTGTGGGCAGCGGGGCACCTCAGTCCAGGGCCTCATATGACTATGTCCCAATTCCTGGGGTTGAATTCAGTGCCAGGAGCCCCCTTCTCCTTGATCTGATCCTCAAAGGGCTTCATCTGCCTCTCTGTGCCCTCTCTCGCCTGTGAGCAGAAATGAGTTTTAAACTCACAAGTGGCCAGGCACGGCAGCTCACACCTATAATCCCAGCACTTTAGGAGGCTGAGGTGAGCTGATCACGAGGTCAGGAGATCAAAACCATCCTGGCTAACGTGGTGAAACCCCGTCTCTACCTCTGGGAGCCAACATGGAACATGGCTGGGAGTTGTCTTGCCCAAGGAGCGAAGGAGCTGAGGTATTTATCCTGCAGCCCCCACAGGCTCTGCCATGGGCTGAGGGCTACTGCCCTGCCACTTCATTGTGTTGGAAACCATGGCGTGGACCCACAAGGGGATGGTGAGAGCCCAGGAGGAGTGGGTGGGCGCCAACAGCCTCTGCTGCATTCACATGTGTAATATGGGGGTACAAATCTTCTCATCTGCATATGGGGGTAGTTCATATGCTCATGTATGCTAGCAGCATGACCTGTAAACCCCAGTGCCACCCCCATCTCACAAATGAGGCAGTTGAGGCCTCGCCTACGGAAGTACCTCACTGATAAAGGCGGAGAGGCTCAGCGATCCAGGTCTTTGGCATCTATGTCTAGGAGAACCTGCTCCGTGTGAGCTCAGGCCCAGGTTCCAAATCCTGGCCTGCCTCCTCTCAGCTTTATTTTTCTGAGCTGTAGATTTCACTTCCTTTTAGCCTCAATTTTTTCCTCTGCAAAGTGGGGACAGGATCGTCCCCCCTCGCAAGGCTGATGCGAAGATACAAGATAATGCGCGCACACGTGTTGTGGACCAAGCCTAGCACACTTTAGCTGCTTCATCATCATTCCCCTCCCACCCTCTTCTCAGCCTCGCTCTGCCACCAAGTCCCTCTGGGACTTTGGGCCAGTCCTGTGTTCAATTCAGTGAACATTTTCAGAGCCTCCGAATGTTCCATGGTTGTGGCTGTGAGTCAGGCTGGCCACATCCGAGTCAGCAGTGACTCACCTGAGACGGGACGTGGGGTGAGGCCCCATGGAGGAGTCCCGTGGGAAGGTCAGAGACAGCAGACAGGAGCCGGGTGGCAGGCGCAGTGTGGAGGGCTATAAGCTAGGTGTGGTGGGATCAGGTTTCTGAAACTTTCTCCACTGCCCTGTGGATGCAAGGCTGAAGCTGGCCCAGGAGGGTCACTTAGAAGGCCACCTCTTAAAATGGAGGTGAGCAAAGATAAGGCTGACCTGGGGCAGGGGAATTAGGGGTGGGGGAAGGGGAGAGGAGATGCTGCCTGGGCTGTGGGCGGTCTTTCCTGAGGCAGCCAGAGGAGCCAAGGATGGCCACTGAATGGGAGGCTGGGGCTGAGTCCAGCCATCCCAGGACCTCCGGTGTGTGACTTCTGGACACACCAGTCTTTGCTATCCCCACATCCAAAGCTCCCCCTGTGGGCCCCACCCCTGCTGCCCTTCAGAGCTACGACCATGGCCCTCGGGCCTGTCCACCACCCTCAGCTCCATCATGGCTAACCTGGGCTCCACGCTTTTCTTCCATCAGCAGACAAAGCCCCTCCAGGGGAAGCTCTGAGACCCAGCACCTGTCAGGAAAAACTCGAAGGCCTGGGCACTGAATCCAAGCCAGGTAAAAATGTAGATAAAGAGTGCTGGGAAGGAACTTTTTTGAAAACACACCCACCCAGCCCCTGGGGTTGAACTGAATGCCAGGAGCCCCTTTCTCCTTGACCTGGTCATCAAAGGGCTTCAGCTGCCTCTCTGTGCCCTCTCTCGCCCATGGACAGGGATGAGTTTTAAACTCACAAGCGGCCAGGCACAGTCGCTCACACCTGTAATCCCAGCACTTTGGGTGGCCAAGGCAGGTGGATCATGAGGTCAGGAGATCGAGACCATCCTGGCTAACATGGTGAAACCCAATCTCTACTAAAAATAAATAAAAAAAAAAAAATCAGCCAGGCATGGTGGCTCACGCCTGTAATCCCAGCTACTCAGGAGGCTGCAGCAGGAGAATCGCTTGAACCCAAGAGGTGGAGGTTGCAGTGAGCCGAGATCACGCCATTGCACTCCAGCCTGGGCGACAGAGTGAGACTCCGTCTCATTCAGATCAATAGGGGATGGATGGAGTGTCCCGAGTCCGAACATGGCTCCAGCAAAGAAGACAACACTTGAGAGTTGGCTTCAAAATACACAACACAACGGCCGCATTCAAAGCCACAGGAACTGTTTTTTGGGTGTTGGGCCATTTTGTTTTGGTTTGGTTTGGATTGGTTTGGTTTGGGATTTATTTATTTATTTATTTTTTTGCAGCTATATCAGGGGGTCCAGAAAGGAAGGCAACGGGGATTCCTCTACTTGGGGAATTCTGCCTAGAGGGTGGGTAGATTTTCCGGGGATGGGATGGTCCCAGTCCCTGCTAGATGCCAAGTTGAAGACAAGAGCACTGCTCGGAGGCCAGATGTCTCACTGACTGGGGAGATCCTCCTGACCTGAGTCCAGAGCCTCATATAACTATGTCCAAGCACCTGTGACACACCTGGAGCAACATCCAGGAAGGCAGAGGGGAGGGCGAGAACCTGGCATTGACTGCCAAGTGCATGGCATGATGGACCAGGAAGAGGAAGGTGGGGAGAAGGAGAGGAAGGAAGAAGGAGGAAGAAAACAGCAGGGAGACAAACTGAGGCCCAAGACCGTAAGGTGACAGCCAGGAATTTAGGTTCCCTAATTCTCAGCCTTTTATCCTCATTGCTTCTTTAGACTTCGGGTGGAACATAGGGAAAAAGGTAATTGATGCTGCTGAAATAAAGTCAATAAAATTCTCTCTCCCCCTCTCCCTCTCCCTCCCCCCATCATTTAATGAGCACTTACTACACTTCAGGCACACTGACCCTCCCCACCTCTTTCAAGCCTCAGGATCATTTTGTGAAGCAGTGGTCACAAACCCCCCTTTCCAGGTAAGGAGCTGAGGCTGACTGTGTTTCAGGCGCTTAACCAGAGGCCCACACCAAGCAGATGGCCAAGCCATCCTTGCAGAGTCCCCCTGACTCCCTCCTTGCAGGAACTACTGAACTCCTCAGGCAGCAGCGGTACTGGGAGCCCCTCTGCCGCCCAGGAGACAGGCACAGGGGCTGGGCCCACAGAGAAATGGGGCCTAACTCCCCAGCCCCCTGCCACCATCCTGACGTTTCTCTATCTCCTCCCTCTCTTCCTAACTTCCTTTCTCCTTTCTCATTCTGCTTATACTCTTCTGGTCTTGGCTCTGCCAGGAGCCTCTTCCTAAGTTTTTATTTTTAAATAACAGCTTTTTAAAAACTTTAAAAACCGAAAACAGCTTTACTGAGATATAATTCACATACGACTTAATTCACCCGTTTACAGCACACGATTCAATCATTTTTAGTCTATTCAATATGAGCAAAACAGTCACCACGGTCAGGTTTAGAACAATTCCACCACCCCACAAAGAAACTCAGTTCCTCTCAGCTATCACCCCATCCTCCCATCACACCCCCAGCCCCTGAGAACCACAATCTACCTTCTGTCTCTATGGATTGCACTGATCTGAATGTTTCATAGAAATGGATCATATAGTACATGATGTTTTGTGTGTGGCTTCCTTCACTTAGAATAATGTCTTCAAGGTTCATCCATGCTGTGGCATATATCAGTGTGACATTCCTTTTTGAGGTGAACCCATTGTATGGGTGGACCACACTTTGACTATTCGTTTATATTGATGAACTTCCACACTTGGCTCTTATGAATAACGCTGCTGTGAATGTTTCTGTACCAGTCTCTGTGTGGCCATGTGTTCTCATTTCTCTCGGGTAGATACCTAGGAGTGGAATTGCCGGGTCACGTGGTAACCGTCTGTTTATTCCTTTGAGGATCTTCCCCACTGTTTTCCAAAGTGGCTGTACCTTTTTTATTCCCACTCTCCCCTACTTTTCAAAACTACCGTATATTGAGCCAGGCACTCATGGGCATCATCTCTTTGAATCCTCACCACAATCTACCCACAGGATATCTGGGCATGACCATCACCCCATCTTCCAGGTAAACTGAGGCTCAGAGACACAAGGCTGCTTGCCTGGGTCACTTGGCTGGTTGATGTTCCAGGATCCTGATCAGCTGCCCTGCTTCCAACCACGCCTCTGAGGCCTTCCATCCATCCCCAGTGGGGCTGCTATTTGGGAGGCTGGGATGCCCCACTGGGCCTGTGGTGACTCCTGCTCCAAGGAGACCCTCCCCCATGCCTGACAGGTGATCCTGGGAGGAATATTTACCCTGGGGCTCCGTCTGCCGAATGGGAAAGCCCTCGGGGGCTGTAACTGGAGAGGCCCGGTCCTGAGGCTCTGCTGAGGCTGGAGGAAAAGCACAAAGGGTCCTTTGTCCTGCCCATTGTTTGCACTCACAGCCAGCCTTGCTGTGCCCCTCAGACCAGCACGGGGCACGCTGGGTCTGCAGAGCAGCTGGGCTGTCTCAGGTTCTCTGGGGGGCCCCCTGGGATGAACCAGAAGATTCACCGGGGCGGAGGCAGAGGGGATGTGGAAAATATTGGGAGCTTAGTAGGCACTCAGCGTATGGGAAATCATCCCCTAGACTTTTTAAAGGAGTCCTTTGTCCTTGGTTATAAAGTCAACGAGCACATGCGTAAAAAGGATGAAACAGCTCCAAGGATATGTGTCCACTCCTCTTCCCACCCTGAGCCCAGCAGCCATGTCCACGCCTCTTGTGTGTCTTTCCAGAAAGTTTTTAATGCTTATATATGAAAATGAATACGTGTGTGTGTGTGTGTGTGTGCTTCTTTTTTACATATAAATGGTGGCTTTCTTTTTTCTTTAAGATTTAACTAGATTTTACTGCGACAGGGGAGACCCCACCAAGCAGGGCCAATATATGTGGTCCCAGGAGGTCAACAAATGGTGACTTTCTGTATCCACTCCTGTCTTTCACTGTACAAAGCCCTCAGAAGATTATTCCGTAGCAGTACGATGACAGCATCCTCCTTCTAGGGACTGCATCGTCTTCTGTCTCTGGATGTGCCATCTTTCACTCAGCTAGTCTGCATCTCAGTTGTTCCCTGTCTTCTGCACACAAGTCTTTGCACATGCGTGTGAGCGTGTGCTGTGGGCACATTCTTACCAGTGGTATCATTGGGTCATGGGAGGTGTGTTCTTGTTTTTGCATGTGACAAGCACAAGCAAATTGTCTTCCATGGGGGTGGCCTCAATTACCCATCCCCGGCATAGGCTTGGGAGTGCCTGTGTGCCCATAATCTCACTAATACGATAGCATCAGCTGTTTCATTTTTCTTTACTTTTTTTTTTGAGACAGAGTCTTGCTCTGGCACCCAGACTGGATGCAGTGGCATGAGCTCAGCTCACTTGCAGCCTCCACCTCCCGGGTTCCAGCGTTTCTTCAGCCTTACCCTTCCAAGTAGCTGGGACTAGAGGCAAGCACCACCACGCAGGGCTAATTTTTGTATTTTTAGTAGAGATGGGCTTTTGCAATGTTGGCCAGGCTTGTCTGGAGCTCCTGACCTCAGGCGATCTGTCTGCCTCAGCCTCCCAAAGTACTGGGATTACAGGCATGAGCCACCGCACCTGGCCTTTTACTTTTCACTGAAGTAAAATGTACATACAAAAAAGTGCGCCTGTCATCAGAGCCCAGCTCGCTGGATTTTCACAGCGTCCACGCCTCCATAAAACCAGCACTTAGATCAAGACGGGAAGGTCCCTGGTCCCTGAAGCCAGCTTGTCCCTCCCCTCCCAACAGAACCTTGATCTTTTGTCAGTCTTTTTTGTTCACTAAAATCCCCTTCCCTTTCCAAATTCCCCTGTCTGCATTGACCATGTCAGTGCTGCCCAAGGCATATGCCAGGAAACTGAAAAACTAAAATGTTTTGATTTTTTTAAAGGGAAAATAAATCAGTAAGAACAAGGGTCCCCAAACTATTCCCCATGGGCCAAATCCATTTTGCAGTCCTTTTACATGTGGCCCACATGCTAACAATTATAGTCATTTTTTTAAATGATTGGGAAAAAAATCAAAAGAAGAATAAATCTGGACACATAAACATTTTATCAAATTCAAATCTCAGTGTCCATAAATAACGTTTTCTTGGCACACAGGCATGTTCTTCATTTGTGTATTATCTTGCTGCAACAGCAGAATCGAGAAGCTGCGAGAGAGACCCCGTGGCCTGCAAAGCTGAAAATATTTACTTCCTGGCCATTCACAGAAAATGTTTGCCAACCCATGACCTAAAGCATCATCTCTCAGAGGATTGGGAAGGAACCTGGAAGCTGTCCCATTCAGGGGCGGGAGCTTCAACGGGACCCTGCGTCTTCTGCCTCCAAGGCCTGTGGTAGGGCTGTCACAGGCTGCAGAGGAGCCAAGGAGGGAGATACTACAGGTAAGGCAGGAGGATGGAGAAGAGAGAACGGACTTGAACTAGACTTAGGGTCACACTAGCAACTGTGAGTGGCTGATGAGTGTTCCAGTGCACAGAGAAGAGGTTGCAAGAGCCAGGGATTATGCATTGATTAGCTTCCATTGCTGCAGGAATTAGCTTATCTGTGCATGGTGCAAGGGTCTGGAACATACATTTAACCAAGACAAGGAGCAAAGTGAGAGGAAGCAATATTATTGTTTGCAGGAGGTAATGGATGAGATGAGAGAAGAATCTGCATGGTCAGAATCTGTTTGGCACCAGAAGGGAAGTACCCAGGAAATTTGAGGATCACCTCATCCAGTTGTCTGTGGAACTGAACTATGAGTTGTCCGTGAGGGATGAATGTCAACACCAATGTTTCCAGAGTTTCTGTCATGAGGTCTCCTGGCTTGGAGATGGAGAGGGCACACACAGGTTTCGGATTCAAGCCTGCAGGACAATCCTGGCTGCACCACTCAAGAACCCTGGGTGAGTCTCTTTACCCCTCACAGCCTCAGTTTGCCCTTCCTGGAAATGGGACCACAATCTGAACCTTGTAGAACTGCTTCAAAGATGAAAGGAGACGTTGCGTGTGAGATGCCGGCCCATAGGAGCCACTGCCCAAATGGCAGCTCCCCATTAGGTCCCCCAAAAGTCTCTGCAGGTTGGCAGCCAAGAGAGCTACCATTTCTTTATTTGGAGAGATTCCACCCCCTGGAAAGGGTAATCCTGCAGGAAAGGAGGAGGGAGTCGTTCCAGAGTTTGGGAGATGTCAGCTTTGACTCTGAGTGATGCCTCCTCAAACACTTACTGTCATACAGGAAGTTACTCAAACACAATCAATTAGACACCCATATTAGCATATTTTTCATTGTAATACAGCCGCAGAGAGTAGATGCTGGAGACTGTTTATTGCTGTTCTGAGATAATATTTATTAAAGTGATTAATATGTTTTTCAAATATCTGTGACAGGCGTGGCAGGCATTATTTATCTCCTCCCTCGAGAGCCTGAAACCATGAGGGGTGGGAGTCACTTAGAGAGGGGCGGCAGGTAGGCCTTGGGGTCTTGGGGGACTGTGTCCTCCTCTGGGGCCGCTTTCCTGCTCGGGCCTCCTGCCTTCCATCTTCCCCTGTCTCCTCCACCTTCAACTTCCCCCTCTACTGACAGTTCCCATCGGTGTTCTGAGACATCTCCCACCACGACAAATACAGGCCTCCCAGGATGCCCTGTCCCCCTGCTCCTCCCTGGACCCCCTCATCCCCTGCCATTCTGCCATCTTCCTCCTTCCCTCCACAGCCAAACTCTTCAAAAGAACTCTCTTCCCTCCTTACCTCCTTTGCTCATCTTCCAGTCTCTGCTTTTTGAAACTCCTTACAAAAAATTAAAAGTGGCCAGGCGTGGTGGCCCAAGTCTGTAATCCCACTACTTTGGGAGGCTGAGGCGGGGGGGATCACCTAAGGTCAGGAGTTCAAGACCAGCCTGGCCAACATGGTGAAACCCCGTCTCTACTAAAAATACAAACATTAGTGGGGCATGGTAGCGGGTGCCTGTTAGCCTGTTATCCCAACTACTCAGGAGGCTGAGGCAGGAGAATAGCTTGAACCTGGGAGGCGGAGGTTGCAGTGAGCTGAGATCATGCCATTGCACTCCAGCCTGGGTGACAAGGGTGAAACTCTATCTCAAAAAACAAAAAAAAATTAAAAGCAGCATCCAGGATGCTCTAGAACAGCAACATCCAAAAAAACTTTCTGCAGTCATGGAAACATTCTGTGTCTGCATTGTCCAACACAGAAACTGCCAGCTACATGTGGCTTTTGAGCTCTTGAAATGTGGCTAGTATAACTGCAGAATCAGATTTTTTTTTTTTTTTTTTTTGAGACGGAGTCTCGCTCTGTCGCCCAGGCTGGAGTGCAGTGTCGTGATCTCAGCTCACTGCAAGCTCCGTCTCCCAGGTTCAAGCAATTCTCCTGCCTCAGCCTCCTGAGTAGCTGGGACTACAGGCGCCCGCCACCTCGCCCAGCTAATTTCTTTTGTATTTTTAGTAGATACGTGGTTTCACCGTGTTAGCCAGAATGGTCTCCGTCTCCTGACCTTGTGATCCGCCCTGCTCAGCCTCCCTTTTTTTATTTTTTGAGACCGAGCCTTGCTCTGTCGTCCAGGTTGGAGTGCAGTGATACAATCAGGACTCATGGCAGTCTTGACCTCCTGGGCTCAGGTGATCCTCTCACCTCACCCTCCCAAGCAGGTGGAACCACAGGCACACGCACCACACCTGGATAATTTTTGTACTTTTTTGTAGAGATGGGGTTTCACCATGTTGTTCAGGCTGGAGGAACCAGATTTGTAATGTTATTTAATTTTAATGAATTTATATCTAGATTTAAGTAGCCATGTATGGCTCTAGAGGATTATACAGTGGGCCCCTGGATCCCCAGCACTCACCAGAATTATCAAATGTCTACACTTTGTCATATCTGTTTGAGGATTTTTAAAGTAACAAAACCTTACAGACCTGTTTCCCTTTTTTCTCTGCTGACATAATTACTATCTTAAAGTTGGTCTCTATCTTTTCCATTCATGTTTATATACTGTTACTATGTTCGAATGTGTGCACAAGCAATATATAGTATTATTTTTCACATTTTAGTAACTTACATACATGGCAACCTACTTTATGCATCTTGTTGCAATTTTTTTTTTTTTTTTTTTGGCTAAGTTTTGTTTTCCCAGTTAACACAGAACTAGCCCATTTTCACCATTGTGTAATATTCTACTGTAAGAGGCATGCTTCAATGTATTTCTCCTCCTTCTATTGGGGAACTTGTGTTACTTAATGTCGCAGTGAACGTCTTTGAACATGTCCCTTAGAGCAATAGGTTAACATTTCTGAAGCCCATTCAAGAAGAAATAGAATTGCTGGGTCAGTTTGCATAGCTTTAACTTTACTAGCTGCCCCAAGATGGCTCTACAACATGGCTGTGCCAATATACCCTCCAACCAATGCCAGAGGAGAGGCCCTGCTTCCCCACAGGCTCATTGATGCTTGGTATTCTCAAGTTTTAAATTTCTGTCAAACAGATGGGTAGGATGGTGTGGTTGTTTTCATTTGTGTTCCCTGTTTATCCGTGAATTTAAACATCTTTCATAATTATTGGCCATGTGAATTTTCTCTTTTGGTGACTGTCTGGTCATGCTCATTGCCTATTTGCCTTTTGGGAAGTTAGTGTCATTGATTTGTCAGAGCTTTTTACATATTATGGATTCAATCCTCTTTCAGTTATATGTGTTCAGATATCTTTTTTGAGTCTTGCCTTCTATTTTAACTTATTTATGATGAGTTACTTTGAAAATAAGGTTTTAATTTTAAGGTAGTCAAATGTGTCAATATTTTTCTTTAATGTTTATGTTTTTTGTACTATGAATAAGAAAACTTCCCTTACTCCAGGGTTATAAAGCCATCTTATATTTCCATATAGAACTTTTCAAGTTTTCCTTTTTGTATTTAGATCTTTAATGAACCTTGAGACTATTTGTGTGTGTGTGTGCTATATGAGTTTGGAATCTAGCATAATATCGTTTATATAATATAAGGCAAGACTAGAAAAAGGTATTGTTTAGGTAATATAAGGCAAGACTGGAAAAAGATATCTGAACACTTAAAACGGAGAGAGGATTGAATCTATAATATGTAAAGAGCTCTGGCAAATCAGTAAGACGCTAACCTCCCAGTAGGCAAATAAGCAATGAGCATGACCAGACAGACAGTTCTTGAAAGAGAAAATCCAAATGGCCAGTAATCATTAGTTGTCTATGCTGATGGCAAACTACCACAATTGGTGGATTAAAACAACACACACATGTTTACTATCCCAGTTTCTGTGGGTCAGGAGCCTGGCACAGCTTAGCTGGAGCCTCTGCTTAGGGTGTCACAATGCAAACAACCACGGTGTTGGCTGGAGCTGGGTTCTCATCAGAGGTTTGACTGGGGAAGGATCCTCTTTCAAGCTCCTCAGCTTGTTCACAGAGTTCATTTCCTTGCAGCTGTATGATCCATGGAAGTTTGTTTCTTTAAAACCAGTAATGAGGCCGGGTGCAGTGGCTCATGCCTGTAATCCCAGCAGTTGGGGAGGCCGAGACGGCTAGATCACAAGGTCGGAAGATCAAGACCATCCTGGCTGACACAGTGAAACCCCATCTCTACTAAAAATACCACAGGCGTGGTAGCAGGCGCCTGTAGTCCCAGCTACTCGGGAGGCTGAGGCAAGAGAATGGCATGAACCCGGGAGGCGGAGCTTGCAGTGAGCCGAGATCGCGCCACTGCACTCCAGCCTGGATGACAAAGCAACACTCCGTCTCAAAAAAAACAAAAAACCAACCAGTAATGATAAAATAAAGATCAACCAAAAAAAAAAAACCAGACTATAATAATGTAGTATAATCAAGGGAGTGACGTCCATTCCCTTTGCCATGTTTTATTGGATAGAAGCAGGTCACAGGTCCCGCCTACACTGAAGGGGAGGGGCTCATACAAGGGCACGAATACCAGGAGACAGGAATCATGGTGGCCACCTCGGGGACTGCCTGCCACTTGTACTTTGTACTAGGGTGTGTACTGATCATCATCTTCCAGCATTTTTTTTAGATGGTCCACCTCTTCCTCACCAACTGGCAATGCATCCCCCACCATGTATGAAGTTTCCATAGGCACAGAGGTCTGTTTTTGGGCTCCTTTGCTATTGCTGTTGTTCCAATGGTCTCCCTGCCCCTACCACCCTCTAAATATGCTCCAGTTTGGGGTCACCAATGCCCATCATACTGCTGAATTCCATTAAGTCTTTTCAGTCTTACCCTACTAGACCCTCAGGGGTATCCGGCACCATGGACATCTCCTTCCCTCTGCAATCATTCTCCCCAGACTTGAGGCTCCTCATCCGGGGTGTCCTATGCCAGATGCCCTTGCTGCCTGATGTGGGAGTCCCCCAGGTTCACTGCCTGGGTGATCTCATCAGCTTCTGGGACCAAATCCCACCTGCGGGTTGAGGATGCTCAATGACCACCCCAGGCTGGGGCGTCCTGGAGCTCCAAGAATGTGCAACTGATGGCCCATCAGACTCCACTTGGAAGACCTCGGCTCACATATGACTCAATGTGCCCACACCGATTTCCCAGTTCCACTCTCCCCTCTAGAAGACCCCCTTTCCCCTCACCATCGCTGCTTCCATGGATGGATGGAATGGATGTTGAAATCCATGGTGGGCTGGACTCCCTCCTTCTGTCTCCGCTGCCTCCCTGCCCGAGCCACCATCACCTCTCACTTGGATGTCTCCAGTAGCTTTCCAACTTCCACTCCTGCCCCCTGCAGTCAATTCTCCACATGGCGGTCAGGGTAATATTTGTAAAAACATAAATCATTTCACATCATCCCCCCACTTAAAATCCTTTCTGTGGCTTCCCACTGCTTTTGGAATAGGATCCAGATTCCTCAATGTGCTCTCCGTCATAGGCGGCCACCTCCTCTGCAGCTCCATCTATCACCACCCTCCCCCAATGCGCGCCTCCCCCCTCGCTGGACCCCGGAGATTATCTGATTATTTCTCTAAGTGGGAGACTTTGGGGTGGTCCAAGTGGTCTGGGGGGAAAGGTGCCAAATTTCCCCTCTGAGTGGCAGGGCCTGGGCAGAGCCACGAGCCCCAAGGAGGTCAGGTTAAACGGCACTGTTTACTTTAGCCCTCTCCAAAGTGTGTTTTGGTGGTGAGAGAGAGTTATGAATAAGCTCTTAATTCCAGCAAGGGCGTGGGTCAGCTCTCCGACCGCGGCGTTTATTGACACACGCGTCTGCTCCCTTGCCCAGCGCCCCGAGTCTGAGGGACCCGTCTCTGTGCAGGGGCTGGCGGCCCCGGCTCACCTGGGCGGGGGCCGGGCCTACCTGCAGCCTCTCTCCAAATGCACCATGGCATCAGTTTTTCCATTGGTGCTGGTGGGGGCCAGGGAGGGTGGGAGGGGGTGCATCTGGGAAAACTGTCATGAGCAGGGAGGGACCCAGACCCCACCCCTGGCTGCGGGGGTGCCCAGAAGCCAGATGCCACCCAAGGAACAAGGTGGATGGGAGGTCCGTGGGGCTGTTTGGAACTCTGTCACCTGGTTAGGCTGTTTGTTTGTGTTTTTACCGGGCTGATGGCATCCTTGGGACCTGAGTTGGGAGCAAGCTGAACTCATGAGCTCACGTGCTATGTGGTTTGAGACCAGTTGGGTTATCCTGCTGGTTGGGCCTCAGTTTCCCCATCTGCATTCCAGTCATTCTATTCTACAGGCAGAGATGAAAGCACGGCAGACTGTGTCCTCACATAGGATCGTGGTTTTTGGAAGAAGGATATTTGAGAACACGTTCTCAAATGGAAATCACAAGTTCAGAGAGGTCCATTTATGTACATCTGTCCAGGAGCCACCCTGATGGAAGCCAAGAGCCAGAACAAGAAGGTTCAGATAAATATATGAGCCAAGAGTTCCACAGTGACGCTGCTGTGAGGCTGCCAGTGCACCAGTCTCAAAATGATAAGACGGCAGAGATGGAGAACAGATTAGCGGTTGCCTGGGGATAGCAGCAGGATGGGAGATGGATGCAATTCTAAAGGGGCAGCACAAGGAAGCTCTTCTAGGGTGATGAAGTCATTCTGTATCTTGACTGTGGTGCTGGTCACAGGAACCCAAACATGGCACCAAGTTGCACAGAACGACACACACACACACACACACCGAATTCATGTAAAAACTGGTGAAAATACAACCTAGTCCATGATCTACTTAACAGTAGAGTACCAGTGTCAGTTTCCTGATTTTGAGGTCATACTACAGCCATATAAGCTCTTGCCATTGGAGGAAGCGGGGGCAGGGGAGAGAGTACATAGGACTTTGTACTTTTTTCCCAGGGCCCTCTGAGTCTGTAATATAATTGCAAAATTAAAAGTTGTTTTTTTTAAAGCTCGGGAAGGGTATTCATGTGCCCAAGGTCACACAGCAAATTGAGAACTAGGCTAGACTTCATCCCCAGAGATATTGATAGCCATGTTTTTTCCACTCTACCATAAAAACACAGAGCAAGACAGGCATTCTGTAAAATAATCCTAGATGAGTAATAGCGAAGACACGAGAGTAGTAATAGTGGAAGTAATCATAATTCTTTTTTTTTTTTTTTTTTTGAGATGAGGTCTCTGTCACCCAGACTGGAGTGCAGTGGCACAATCATGGCTCACTGCAGCCTCGACCTCCCTAGCTAAAGTGATCCTCCAGCCTTGGCCTCCCAAAGTGCTGGGACTATAGCCATGGATCATTGTGCTTGGCTGCTAGTAATAATCATTGTGGTAATTGTAGCAGTGACAGTAGCAATAATCATGACAGCTTATGTTTATTGAGGACTGGCCTCAAGCCAAGCACCTTGTGTCTGCTTTACATATATTACTCCTGCTCTTCCCCACAGCACCCAAGGTTGTATAGATGGGAAACTGAGGCACAGTTCCCAGATCACACAGAAGATAGTAAAGGTTGAATCTAAGCCTTTCACTCCATCTTTCGATTCAGGTGTCCACCATAAGCCTTTGTCCTTAGCCCGTGTCCCCATTTGAAACCCTCCTGCAAAATTATGCCAGCCAGGTTGAAATTCCAACCTGATGTCCAGGATCCACACCTTGGTCACGTCTGCTCTCTGAGAGAGGTCCTGGCTAGCACAAAGGGGCCACAAATGGGTCAGCGGCAGGATCAATGACCTTGCTTGGGAAGCTAGGCAGGTGGCCAGAGATGGTTTTGGCACTGAGTGGCCCTCCCACTTTACATCCACCCTGAAGCCATCCTGATGGAGGTCGTGGGCCAGGACAAGGAGGTGTCCAAATAAACAAACAAACCTATAGTCAGGAGGTGCGACTGCTAGGTGGCTATAAACAGGGAGCATATTGGGAGGCCGAGGTGGGCGGATCACGACGTCAGGAGATCAAGACCATCCTGGCTAACACGGTGAAACCCCGTCTCTACTGAAAATACAAAAAAGTTAGCCAGGCGTGGTGATGGGAGCCTGTAGTCCCAGCTACTCGGGAGGCTGAGGCAGGAGAATGGTGTGAACCCAGGAGGCAGAGCTTGCAGTGAGCTGAGATTGTGCCACTGCACTCCAGCCTGGGCAACAGAGCAAGACTCCATCTCAAGAAAAAAAAAAAAAAAAACAGGGAGCATAGAACACCGGACGGAGAGCCCAGAGCCCCCAGTCCTTTTAATTTTCTGTTTTTTTTGGAGGGAGGTGGGGGGAAGACAGGGTCTCCCTCTGTCTCCCAGGCTGAAGTGCAGTGACATGATCGTGGTTCACTGCAACCCCAAACTTTTGGCCTCAAGGGATCCTCCCACTTCAGCCTCCCAAAGTGCTGGGATTACAGGCATGAGCCACGGTGCCTAGCCTGCCCAGGTGCTATTTATTCACTGATCCACCCCCCATGGGCTGGGCACCTGGGTTGACACACCCCCTCTGTGCCTCAGTTTTGGTCTCAAAAAACTCTGGGGGCCCTCCCATTTGAGTTGCACACCTGTTCTGTGTGGGGCTGTTTCTGGCTCCTGGATAGCCTGGCCCATGCTGGTGTAGCCTGGAGGTCCCTCTCCTGCTAGACGGGGCTGGGCAGCCATAACAAATGATCACAAACCTGAGTGCTTTGAACAACAGGATTTAGTGTCTTACATTTCTGGAGGCCAGAAGTCTGAAACTGAGGTGTCGGCAGGACCGTGCTCCCTCTGAAGGCCCTAGGAGAGTATCCTTCCTCGTCGCTTCCAACTTCTGGTGGCTCCAGGCATTCCTTGGCTCATGGCTGCATCTCTCCAATCTTTATCTCTGTTGTCACCTGGCCTTCTCTTTTCTCCCTGTTTCTTCTCTATGTGTCCCTTATAAGGACACTTGTTATTGGATTTAAGGCACCCCTGGGTAATCTCAATGATCTCACCTCAAGATCGTTAACTTCATTAAATTAGCAAATAAGTTCAATTCGCAGGTTCCAGAATTAGGATATAGACATATCTTTTGGAGGGCCGCCATTCCACCCACTACAGACCCTCTGCATCAATCATGCCGGAGATCAAGAGAGATCATGACACCAGAGGCCTTCCTGACCCTGACCCAGCCTCTGCTTTCTCCACCCCTCATGCCCTCTGCTTCTGCACAGTGCCTTAGCACATGCTTGTTTCCTCAGCTCAGGACACTCCTTCCCCCATGTGTCGCCAGTTTCTTCCTGACCCTCCATGAGCCCCCATAGTGGGCCTAACTCCAGCTACAAATCCTTAGCACTCCCAGAACTTCTCCTTCGAAGAACATGTTATCTTAAAGTGAAATAACTCAGTTTCTCCATCTGTGAAATGGACCCAATATGATACCTCCCTTGCTGGGTTAATGTGAAGATTCAGTAAGGCCCTGGCTGGTCATGTGTTCAGCTAGTGGCCCAACATGTACCACAGGCTCAGTAAGAGGAAGGTTGTGTATCTGTTTTAATGAAAAGTCCAAGCTGTTTATCACCTGTCACCCAGATCTGAGCGCTCATTAGGCGTTCTGGCCTATGACGGAGATGGACACGTTAGAAGGGGATCAGGAGAGTAACATAGGAGTCTATTAAAAGGAATTCAAGTGCAATGAAAAGAATAAAAGCAGGATGTGGGAGTGCCTGGAACAGTAGAGACAAGAGGCACCTTAGTTGTGGTGGCCAGGGAAGGCCTCAAAATGAAATCTGAGTGACAAGAAGGAGCCAGCCTGAGGGCAGCATGATCCTACAGAGGCAATAGGTGAGGCAAAGGCCCCGAGGTGGGAAGGAGCTGAATGCTTCCAAGGAAGAGAAGTAAGGTCAGTGTGGCTGGAGCAGAATAGATATGAGCAGGACTGGTGAGGCCTGAAGTCAGAGAGCTGGGCAGAGGCTAGGTCAGGAGACACTTGTAGGCTAGGGCAAGATGGAGTGGGCTGGAATAGGATGGAGTCTGTTCCCAGTGCAAAGAAGAAGCCATTGGTCAGTTTAAGAAGATCTGAGACCCGTTTTAAAAGCTCTTTGATCCTAAGGAGAAGAGTTTGGAAGGCCCCAGGGTGGAAGCTGGGAGACCAGGGAGAAGGCTGTTGTGATAACATGGGTGACTAATGGGCAGATTCTAGAGAAATAATGGAGGGACCTTTGACAGGATGTGCTGGCAAGTGGTGTTTCCATTGCTTATTGTGTGTAACAAATCACCCAAACTTAGTGGCTCAGAACAACATCCTTTTATTGCTCATGGTTCTGTGGATTAGGTGGGCTCAGCAGGGATGGTTCATCTCCACTCTACAAGGTGTTGCAGGGATAATTCATAAGGTTACACTCAGCTGGGGGCTGAATTGGCCTGGAAAATTCTAGATGCATCCACCCATGCCTGAGGCCTTGGGGTTGGCTGTCAACTGGGGCACCTCAGTCCCTTGTAGGTGGCCTCTTTGTCCAGCAGGATAGCCTTGGCTTCCTTCTCTGGCAGCTTAGGGAAGCACAAGAGTGAAAGTGAAAGTCACTAGGCCTCTTGAGGCCTAGGCCCAGAAGCATTGGAGTCACTTCCACCACATTCTGTTGACTACAGTAATTCACATATAATTCACATTCTGTTGGCTACAGTAATTCACATGCTTGAGTCCAGGCTCAACAGCAAGGAAAATAGACTCTGCCCATTGGTGGGAGGAGCAGCATGCACATACAGGGAAGAATTGATGGCCACCGTATTTGCCAATGACTAGCACAGATGGGATGTGGGTGGTGGGGGCTGGAACTCAGGACAATGCCCAGGGCTTTGCTGAGCCCTGGGTGCACAGCGGTGCCACTGAGATGGGGAAGACTGGGGGAAGAGCAGCTTGACGGAAGGGAAGGGAATCAGGAGTTCTGCTTGGGCTGTGTGGATGCCAAGCTGCCAGGTGGCTGGTGGAGCATCCTCCATAACAAACAGGACTGCATGTGGAAGAAGAGGGAGCTAGGGAGCTCCTTGTATGTGCAATGACCCTGAGAGTTAAGGCTAATTAGCCCCATTCTAGACATGCAAGAACCTGAGGCTCACAGCATTTTGCCCACAGTCACCTCACAATTTAGTCTCAGAACAGTGATTCGAACCTTGGGTGAGAAGCAAAAAGCATTTGATCTTCCCCCTCTTGCTCATCATGGACCTAAGGGAGGCTGGTTGGGACATAGTGTGTTTCTATTACAAATGAAAGCAATCACCGGTGTGGTGCTCCTTCAGGGCTCACCATGCACCAAGGCATTGCTAAGTTGTCATCCCAACAAAAAAGTAGAGTAGGCACTGTTATTGTCCACATTTTACAGAGGAGGGAACTGAGGCTCAGAGAGGGGAAGTGATTGGCCCAAGGTCACACAGCAATCGCTCTTCAGAGATAGGAATCAAACTCAGGTCTGCAAGACCTCAGCGCTCGCAACCATTCACCTCACAGCCCTCTGTCATCTATCATTTGGGACTCATGGCATGGCAACCCCATGAAACTATTGCCCAAAAATCTACACCAAGGATTGGCAAACCACAGCCCACTGTGGGCCAAATCCAGCCCACTTCCTGTTTTTCAAAATAAAGTTTTATTAGAACTCAGTCACACTCATTTGGTTCCATATTGTCTGTGATATCTTTTGTGGAATGGTGGCAGAGTTGAGTAGTTCCAACTGCTACTACTGCATATCCAAAAATATGTACTGTGTAGAGGCCCTTAGAAAACAGTTTTAGAGAAAAGGTGTACCAAGCCCTGATCTAGAACAAAGACAGTAGGATCCTGGCTCTTCATTATGGAAATGAGGAGAGTGATGCCTGAGGGAGCATCCCTCAGCGGAGGCCACAGAGTGGCAGGGCAGGGACAAGAGCAGAGGCCTCAGGACTCTGTCCCTCACTCATTTAGCTGATGGAGTCCTCAAGAAGCAATATACTGCCAGGTTGGGACTCAGGAGAGACACGCTTTGATGGGAAGGCAAGAAGGACCGAGAAAGGCTCTTTGCCCGACTCAGAGAAAGTTCTCTTCCAGTAGAGGTGAAAAGTCAGAGAGATATGGACTGCTCTGAAGTTTTGCTGGACTGGTTTTCAGGCAACTCTTCCACCCTGCCCCTTTCTCTTCAGCTCAAGGGCTCCTTCCAGGGCTCTGGCATGTTCTAGAGAATGTAGCCCCTGACTTTCTAAGTCATCAGGGACCTCCGCCCTCAAGGGAGCCCCGCTTGCAAGGACTCTGAGAATCGAATGAAAGGTCAGCGAGAAACCCAATCTGGGCTATCAGGTGGGGGCTTAGCCAGCGTCTCTTTCTCCCCGAGATGGGCAGGATCCCTTTTCCTCTCACAGCCGACGACCATGCATTCCAAGTGCCAGCTGGATTCTCCCGGCCGAAAATAAAAGTCCTTCGACCATTGCAGAGGTTCAGAAGACTTCTTTTAAAAGTAACCCCCCAAACAGCGGCTTTGCAAGCCACCCACAGACAGAATCAAGCTCCATTTGTTTCCAGAAGGCCCAGGGGCAGGGGCTTCGAAAAAAGAACCTTCTCTGAAACTCACGGGGAGGCGAAGGCGGGGTCAGAGGGCACATTCCGATTGCTAAGATGCATTGATGAGAGCCCAGGCCCCCCTGGGCCCTGCCAGGAGACCTGGAGAAAAGGAGGGGGCTACAGCAGGGGGCACCGGGGCCTACAAGGCAGCCGGCCTCAGAAACACTCCCCCTGGAGCTGGCCACAAAGAGTCGGAGAGCAGACCGTCCTCCCTAGCTGGGCCCCCACCTCCTGCAGATATACCGAAAAAGAATCCTCAGGTCTTCTGGAAGGAACAGAAAGCAGCGAGGTTTTGCTAAGAGGGTTATTTATTATTTATTTATTTTTGATTGGTTTGGTTGGCTGCATTTTGCCCCAAAATCGGAAACTGCAAGGGGGAGTAGTGAGTGATGAGCAAAAGCTGGGTAATGTTTTGTTTCTTTACCATTTGCAAGAGGGGAGCAGGAAGGATGGACAGGATGTTCTGGAATGAGTCCTGGTTCGGCCGTCCAGGGCTGAGTGATCTTGGACAGATGTCCTCACCTCTCTGAGCCTTGGTTTTCTGCGCTTTGACTGGGTCCCTAGTTCCTGCCTCCCGAGGTTGAGACTATCCACTAAGATGACAGAAGAGTACAAGGACCTATGTGTGGCTAGCACAGATGAGCTGCTCTGAAACGCCAAAGGCGGAGGTAGCTAGAGGGTCAACTGGGAAGCATGACACAGGAGTCTGCGAGTTGAGGCCCCAGTGGTGGGAAGGGAGGAATTCTGCTTGGAAAGAAGGAGCAGCGGGTAAAGTGATCTTGAGCTATGAAGTGGCTTAAACAGAAAGAAGCTCTGAGAGCATCTTCTCAAAATCTTTCCGGGGGTAAACTGAGGCTGAGGAACACATGGGCAAGTCAGCGAGCGAACTCTTGGCATCATCTAACGCCCCAGTCCATAGTTTTCTCAACTCACCTTCTCTCGGAAGCACTTTGGCCAAATGCCTCGGTCCATCCCTTTAAAGGTGGGTCAGGGATAGCTCTTTCCCTTCAGAAAAGTGGGGCTGGGGGGAGATTCCCTAAAATATTAAGAAATGAGGAAAGAAAACTTGCCTTACTCCCTACTAAGGAGAAGAACTCACAGCCTATGTATTTTGGCCTCCACTGGAAAACAGCACAGAAAATAATAGCCCATTATTCAAAATACATTCAAGGAGCTTGATGGTGGAATCACTCTGGGCTGGGGCAGCCCAGGAAGCTTTGGGGCCTGCAACTCCTGGAGGTGCAGAGAATAAAAATAGCAAGTAGGCAATGGGGAGTGAATTTATAAGACAACTTCTTGTAATCCCAGTGCTTTGGGAGACCAAGGTGGGAGGACGGCTTGAGGCCAGGAGTTTGAGACCAGCCTGGGCAACATAGTGAGACCCCCATCTCTACAAAAAATTTTAAAAGTACCGGGCGCAGTGGCTGACGCCTGTAATCCCGGCACTTTGGGAGGCCGAGGCGGGTGGATCACGAGGTCAGGAGATCGAGACCATCCTGGCTAACATGGTGAAACCCCGTCTCTACTAAAAAAGAAAAAAGAAAACTAGCCAGGTGTGGTGACGGGCGCCTGTAGTCCCAACTACTCGGGAGGCTGGGACAGGAGAATGGCGTGAACCCGGGCGGCGGAGCTTGCAGTGAGCCGAGATTGCGCCACTGCATTCCAGCCTGGGCGACAAAGTGAGACTCCGTCTCAAAAAAAAAAAAAAAGAAAAATTTAAAGTTAGCCGGGCATGGTGCAGGCCTGTAGTCCCACCTGCTTGGGAGGCTGAGGCAGAGGATTGTTTGAACCCAGGAGTTTGAGGCTGCAGTGAGCTATGATTGCACCGCTGCACTCCAGGCTGAGTGACAGAGCGAGACTCCGTCTCAAAAATAAAATTTATAAAAGATGCTTTGAACTCATTTCCGTTGACAAATAATAGGGAACTGAGTTCCATGTGCTTAGGGGGAAATAGCAGGGCACAGTGGCTCCTCACGGGGCCTGAACCTCCATAGGATGAATGAGTGACCTCATTTATCTCATTTCCTCCAGTGAAATTGTCAAGATGGAGGTGATGAAAAGGCCCTGGGGTAGGTAACCCCAGTTCACGGGTCCTTCCTGGGTGTTTCCCAGCATGTGCGTCATTGCTGTTTCTTGCACAGTGCCTGGGACCTGGCCTACACTGCTCTCATACAAACTGCTCACTAACTGGTGGCTCCAGGCACTGAAGAAGGAAGGCCACACCTCCAGCTGCCCCCTCGGGGTCCTTAAACTCACTGCCCCCAACAAATCCCTAACAAACGTGTGACAACTCAACTCCGTCAGTTCCATGTCTTCCCCATCCCATCTCAAAAGCTCTTCCCACAGGGAGGAATCTGTGCTTCTGGAATGCCCTGGGCCTTTCCTGTCTCTGAAGTTCTTCCATCAGGTCTTTTTTTTTTATGCTTAATTTTTTTTTTTTTTTTGACTGTGTCACCCAGACTGGAGTGCAGTGGCACCGTCTCGGCTCACTGCAACCTCCACCTCCCAGGTTCAAGCAATTCTCCTGCCTCAGCCTCCCAAGTAGCTGGGACTATAGGCATGTGCCATCACCCCCAGCTAATTTTTGTATTTTTAGTAGAGTGGGGTTTTGCCACGTTGGCCAGGCTGGTCTTGAACAACTGACCTCAAGTGATCCACCGGCCTGGGCCTCCCAAAGTGCTGGGATTACAGGCGTGAGCCACTGCGCTCGGCCTTTTTATGTTTAATTTTTAGAGACAGGGTCTCACTCTGTCGCCCAGGCTGGAGTGCAGTGGCACGATCACGTCTCACTGCAACCTTGACCTCCTGGGCTCAAGTAATCCTCCTTCCTCAGCCCCTCGAGTAGCTGAGACTATAGGTGCACAACGTTTTTATTTTTTGTAGAGACAGGGTCTTGCTATGTTGTCCAGGCTTGTCTCAAACTCCTGGCCTCAAGGGCTTCTTCTGCCTCAGCTCTCCAAAGCACAGGCATAAGCCACCATGCCCAGCCCATCAGTTCTTTCTGGGCCTCTCTTAAGAGACGACTTTTTTTTATTATCATACTTTAAGATCTAGGGTACACGTGCACAACATGCAGGTTTGTTATGTATGTATACATGCACCATGTTGGTTTGCTGCACCCATTAACTTGTCACTTACATTAGGTATACCTCCTAATGCTATCCCTACCCCGACCCCATGACAGGCCCTGGTGTGTGATGTTCCCCACCCTGTATCCAAGTGTTCTCATTGTTCAGTTCCTGCCTATGAGTGAGAACACATGTTGTTTGGTTTTCTGTCCTTGCAATAGTTTGCTCAGAATGATGGTTTCTGAGTTCATGTCCTTTGTAGGGACATGGATGAAGAGAGGACAATTGTTCCCACCACATAGGGTTGGTGGAAGGATCCTGAAGCTGCACAGTGGCCCATTTACTGGGATATCTCTGAGAATCAGGCCCCCAGAAGATGCTAATGGTGACAGGGCACGGTGGGGGGGGAGGAGTATAAAGGTAACATCCTGAAAATCATCTTCATCTGCACATGCAAATGAGAGGCAAAGCCCACCCTAGCCTGGTACACAGCCCTTCAGAATTTGCAATATGCTTTTCCTTCCCAAGAGCTCCCTGGCTCCTCTGAGTGACCTCAAAAGGGAGGGAGGACAGGGATTCTTATCCCCACAGGACAGATGAGGATCCTGAGGTCAGAGAGGACCAGGAGGACTAAGCTGGAAGGAACACTGGACAGGAGACACGAGCAATTGATGGAAGCCCTGACTCAAGGGCCAGGCTGTGGGGGAACAAATCATGGATCCACTACAGATTAGCTGTGTGACCCTCAGTAAGTGGCTTAACCTGTCTGTGCCTCAGTTCCTTCATCTGTCAAATGGGGATACTAATAAATTCCTCTCTCCTGGGGCTATTGTAAGGACTAAATGAGTTGATGAACATAAAGCACTTAGAACAGACCCCTGCACATAATAGGCACAAGAACTGTTAGTTTTTATTTTTATTGTCGTCATCATCGTCGTCACCATCCTTACCCCACAGCCAACCGGCAATGGGACCTTGGGTATGTTCCTTTTCCTCTCTGGGCCTCAGTTTCCCCACAGGCAGAATGATCTTGGTTTGACGGTCTGTAACAGTTCAGTGCGCCCAGAATTCCTGCTTCCATGCCCAATGTACAGACGAGAAGCGGGGTGGAAACTCGGGACTCACGGAGTGCCCGCAGGAGACCACCTTCTCTTTTCTAGGTATCAGTTTCCCCATTTGCCAGGTGAGGAGGTGAACAAGTAATGCCCTGAGAAGCACAGAGCACTGTGACCTCGCCAGATCCCCAGAAGCCTGTGGAGCCCTGGGGGAAACTGAGTCACCTGGCTTCAACTGCCCTTTTGCAGTGTCTCAGGCCTAAGGCCAGAGCAGGGTACAAAGGGTTAATCCCCACGGGCAAGGTGAAGGGAGCCCTGTGTGCTGTGTTCTGACCGTGGTCTCCACAGCCAGAGCCCTGGAGGGAAGAGCCCCATGTTTGTGTTGGCAGCTGGGCCAGACGGTGGGAGGAACCGGCGCTCAGTGGGGCCTGGAAAAGTCGGCTCATCCTGCAGCGGGGCTGGGCCAGCCTCGCCCGGGTCCCCGCTCCGCCACCTGCTGCCCCATTACCTAAGCCCCACACAGGACATGAGCACATGGGCCGGGCGTGAGCAGCAGCAACAGCTCAAACAGGACGGCCATTCACACAGCCGCCCCCAGCCCGGCCCAGACACAGCCCCAAGTGGGGTCTGCAGCCGGCCTCCTCTTGCTCTGCCATTCACCATGAGGCCTGTGGGTGCCAGGCATGGAGGGAGGACACCTGGCAGGGGAGAAGGGGACAAGACAAACCAAACGTGGCTGGGGTCCCCCACCCCCGAGAGCTCGTGGGCCAGGAGGAAACGTACGTTAACGGGGGTGTGAGGCACCAGTGATTAAGGAGCAAGAGGAACGTTCCAGATGCTGAGGACCAGGGGCCTCCATGAAGGCTTCTTGGAGAGTACAAGGCCTGAGTCCATTTAGGACCTTGTCCAGGAAAAGTGATGGCTTCCGGGAGGACCACAGAAGGCTGCAGAACAAACACAACACTTGAACTGATCCTCAAAGGATAAGGGGCCATTTGACTCATTACACAAATAAGGGAGGACTCTGGGTGGAGGGAGCTGCGTGCACAAAGCCTTGGCGGTGTGAGGTCCTAGGAGGTTGGAGCACACCCGAAACATCACATGAGTGTATCTGATTGGGAGGGGAGGAGTTTTTCCTGCAGTGACAGCCACAGCCCCCTTCTCAAGCAAAGCTGTGGGGTACTGTGGTCTGAGCGGCAGACTCAGGCCCAGATCTCCTGGGGGTAGACCCCTGCTCCACCCCTTGCCCTCTGTGAGACCTTGGGCGAGGTCTGAGCATGGCAATTTGTCTCGCCTCGGTGTCCTCATCTGTAAAATGGGCACAGTCAGTGGGTTACAGATGAGGTAGACTGGAGAGCAGGAAGGGCCTTTGCTCTGCCGTTTGCCATAGTTCCCACCATGCCTTACTGCCTTGCACTCTGTTCAGTTATATATTTATCTTCCTCGCCTGGCCCTAAGCCTTCTCAGTTTGCTACCAGCAACCCAGAATGTCACGTGCCATCCCAGCAAGCTGAGCTTTGCCCTGGAGGGGCGCATGAATGTCTGACTCTCCTTACTGGCTTGGATATTTTCTAGGGAAAGAAGGGACCCCGAGGGATGGCTCCAGGGAAGGGTGTCTGGGCTTGCCTGGGGAAAGCAAACAGCTCCAGTGACAGCCCCCAGCCTGGGCAGGATAAAGGGAAGGGAGAAAAAGGGGCAGCTCAAAGCTCCTATTAGAGATCTTTGTGCTGTGGTAGAGCAGGGGAGTGAAGGGGAAGGTTGGGGATAGGGAGGTGGGTGGGGGGTAGGGAGGAGGAACAGGGCCTGAGACTGGCTCATACCTCCCCAGAAGCTAATTGTTTTTCCTCCTTCTGTCTGAGAGGTCAGAGCTGGGCACACTACCAGGGGGAATGTTGAAGAGCTCAGGGGCTGCAGCTGCTGATCCAGGGCTGTGACCACCTGGCTGGGGGCCTGGGGCTGGCATAAAATTGGGCACAGGATCTGGGTCAAAGTTCAGGATCTACATGGCCAGAAGTTCAAACTGAAACAGGAATATGATTATCATTATTTTTAAGTAGTATGACCTGAGCTATAATTTTGAATGCTTCCTGTATACTAGGTATGTTAAGCCTTAAAAAAAAATTCTTATTTAATTTAATTTTTTTTTTTTTTTTTGAGACAGGGCCTTGTTCTGTAGCCTGGGCTGGAGGGCAGTGGTGTGGTCATAGCCTACTGCAGCCTTGACCTCCTGGGCTCAAGTGATCAGGAATGTGGGTCCAGAATGCACACTTCTTATTTCTTGGAGAGAAACTGCAAGTTTAGCTTTTAAAAATGTTTAAATAAGAGTTACTGCCTTTTAAAACCCTACAAGGGCCTAGTGAAAAATACCTGAGGGCTAGATTTGACCTGTGAGACAGTAGTTTGTGACCTGATTCCAGGTCAGTGTGTCCTGCAGACCAAGAATTCCACAAAATGTTCACTGATAAAAGCATCCCCTGGTCAATACCACTGGGCAACTCAGCATTCCTATGCTGAGTTGAACTCTGGGAATCCCAGAGTTCATTAGCATATTAAAGGCTCTGAAAAGGTCTGTAAGAAAGAAATGTGATTAACTTGTGAAGCCCAGAAGGGCATTAGTGCTCCATAGGACCTGTCTTGTGACATAGCCCCTCATAGAGCTGTGATCTCTTCAGTGTGCTCACCGTTTCATAGGGTCATGGGTCCTGGAGGCCTATCTAAGCCCTGAGTTAGGAACCTACCTCTTTTATCTGCTAATCTGACAATAGTTAGGAAGGCTGTTTCTAGGCCAGGCATGGTGTGAGCACCAGGGACACAGTGATGACCTGACAGGTATATGTCCCCTGCCCTGCCTTGTAGAGACCACACCTAATGGCCCCTTTATCTAGCTTTGTTCTCGTCTCCAACTCTAACCTTTCCAATCACACAACGTTAATGCACACATAAAGGCCTTGTCAGCCCAAAGCAGGCACTGGTGTTCTCTCCGAGAAGATCTGGGTTCTATCCTGGCTCTGTCCTGAACACACCGTGAGATGTCCAGTTGACATTTAGTCATCATATATCTACTGGGCAGCTACTATGTCCAGGCACTGAGCTCAGTGCTAGGGACAAAGGCAAGAAGAGGAAGGATTCTAAGAGCTGGATCTGGCCATCATGGAACCTGCAGCAGAGAAGAAGAGAGAGAGAAATAATAAGAATAATAATAAGGAACGGCAAGGACTGAAACATAAAATAATTAAATTGTTCTTGGGTTTTGTTTTGTTTTGTTTTTTGAGTCGGAGTCTCGCTCTTGTCACTCAGGCTGGAGTGCAATGGTCCAATCTCAGCTCACTGCAACCTTCACTTCCCAGGTTCAAGCGATTCTCCTGCCTCATCTTCCCAAGTAGCTGAGATGACACCTTGCCCAGCTAATATTTTTGTATTTTTAGTAGAGATGGAGTTTCTGCATGTTGGCCAGGCTGGTCTCAAACTCCTGACCTCTGGTGATCCGCCAGCCTCAGTCTCCCAAAATGCTGGGATTATAGGCTTGAGCCACCAAACCCAGCCTGTTGTTGTTTTTATTTTAACTTTTATGAAGCACATAAACAAGAGATTGAAATAGAGAATTAATAGACTGGGAAACTTACTTTTGAGGGGATGGTCAAAGAAGGTCTACGGAAGTGGCATTTATACTGAGACCTAAAGGGCAGGAAGGAAACCATGACAAAAGCTGTCCAGATGGAGAGCACTGTATGGGCAAAGTCCCTGAGAGAGGGAAGAACAATAATTATAGAGGAGAAGGAGAGGAGATGAGATTGGAGAAGTTAGAAGGGCCCAAATCATGCAAGGGCTTATAGACAATATGTATCAGTTAGCTTTTGCTGCATAACAAACAATCCCAAAACTTGATGGCATGTAAGACCTATCATCTATTATTATAGTTCACACTTCTAGGGGTCAGTAGTTGGCTTGGGGAGTGTTCTTCTCTATGTTTGGCTTGGCTGGAGCATTTTAGCTGGAACAAATTTGCCTCTAGCTGTCTCATCCTCTCCTGGGATTGAAAGCTAGTCTAGGTGTGTCCTTCTCGTAGAGATGGCAGAATCTCGAGAGAGTGGAAGCCACAAGGCCACTGGAGGTCTTGACTGGAACTGACACATTGATACTTCTGCTTCATTCTAGTGACAAAGTCACATGGCCACCTTCAGGAGCAGGCAATTCCATCCCATCCATAGTAGGAGAGCACAGCAAGAGAGAGGGAGAGGTGGTGGCTTGGACAAGGATGGCGATCATAATTAGGAGAAAAGTAGATTAATTCTGGAGCCATGTAAGGGGCAGAAACAACAGGAATGTTGATGATGGGTTGGACAAAAGAAGTGGAGAAAAGGGTAGACTCAAGTTAGGCTTCTCAATGTCTTCCAGAGCGAGGGGTTGGATGATGAGGCCATTGGAGGCAGGAGAAAATAGGTGTGGGGCTGACCTCAGTCCACTCTGGCCCCCAGCTTCCTCATCTGAACCATAAGGGGATAGGGAAGGGCCTCCTGGGCTAGCCATGCCCCTCTTCACCTCCGTCCCCAGCCAGAGCCCAAGCTGCCTGCCGACTGTGGCTTCCGTGGTGTACACTGAAGAACAGCCAGGCCTGCCGTGATATATGACCCCCATAGCTCACAGCCAGGCTGCCGCTGGGATGATGTGTTGTTGCCATCCATCAGCAGCCCGACGGGCACCCAGCGCCAGAATTCGGCAGCTGCCCTTCACCGGGACACTTAATTATAAAGGCCTGAAATTTTTCCCCACCGACCTGGGAAATAAAGGTTTTGTTTACCAACAGCAAGTTGGGAGGCTCCCAGGAGAGGGCCGATATATCAGAGCAGCCTGGCAGACGCAGTGCAAATCCTGATGGGGTGGTGGAGGGGTGGAGGCTTCCGAGGAGCTGTCACCTCGAGCCCCCTGGTCATCCCTAGCCCTGCTCTCCAACGCTGCACGAGAATATTGATTCCCGAAGCTCTATGCCGTCGTCTCACCTGTGCCATGTTTGAGTTTGCTGAAAGCCCACTCCATTGCTGCAGAGCCCCCAGATCCACTCTCTGGACTTCTCCTCTGGGTTTGCCAGAAAACTCGCAGAACATCATCTCTGTCAGGACCCATGTGAGCAGAGCCACTGGGGAAGTGGGTCACGGGTCACAGGGGAAGCCAGCGGACTCAGCAGTACTTGGAAGAAACCATTCAATTCACTACTCAAAAGAATCTGAGTTCATCCAGCCAAATGGTCCTCAAAAGTGTGGTTCCTGGACCATCAGCATCAGCATCTCCCTGGAACTTGTCAGAAATACAGACTCTTGGGCCCCATCCCTGACCTAATGAATCAGCAATTCATTGCTGGGGATGAGCCCGGTGATCTGTGTTGTAACGAGACCTCCAGAACATTCTCATGTGCACCGAAGCTTGAGAACCACTGGCTGGTTCACTCACAGCCTCCTTTTGTGCTTCTGGGTTACCAAAGCTCCAGAGAAGGGGACATGGCGAAGGGGACATGGCTTGCCCAGGTGACCCAGAAAGCAGAAACAGCTGCGACATTGGACCCAGGTACCAACACTCCCTAGGTTTCGGTGTGTAATCCTGGGATGGTGGTTAAGTCTCTCCAAGCCTCTGTTTTCTCTTCTGTAAAGTGGGGTTAAGAGTGCTAACCATGTAACTTGAGCTCAGGGTTGAGTGAGGAAAGCCCCTGGTGCACAGAAGATTCTGGACACAGATGGGCCTTTACTGTGTCTCCCTGCAGTGGGATGTGGCCATTCCCTTCCATCTACACAGAGGGGCCTCCTCGGCATTCCCAGGACCTACCTGCTGCAGGCAGGAGATCCATCCTTGCTGATGCTCAGCTCAAAGCCAGGGCACAAACCCGTGCCAGCTGGCGTCTGAAAGAGTCCCAAGCAAAGGTGTCTTCTTTCCACTCATTCTCCAGCCTTACTCCTGGGATACAGGAATTCGAAGGGTGAAGGAATAGCAGGGGTAGGAGGGGCTTCAATTGAGAGAACAGGGGCTCTCAGAAGCACAGAGGCCAGAAACAAGAAGGCAGCCCAGCTCGTCTCAGTCACATCCAGAGATGTATCTGGAGCCCTCACATTGGTGGCTTAAGGCGAGGCAGGGCTGGGTATCCTCATATCCACCATCTGTTTGATTCCTCACTGAGATTTGTATTTTTATTTTTTATTTTATATATTATTATTTTTTGAGATGGAATCTCGTTCTGTCACCCAGGCTGAAGTACAGTGGCATGATCTCAGCTCACTGCAACCTCTGCCTCCCAGGTTCAAGTAATTCTCCTGCCTCAGCCTCCTGAGTAGCTGGGATTACAGGCGCCTGCCACCACACCCGGCTAATTATTGTATTTTTAGTACAGACGGGGTTTCACCATGTTGGCCAGGCTGGTCTTGAACTCCTGACCTTGTGATCTGCCCACTTCAGCCTCCCAAAGTGCTGGGATTACAGGCGTGAGCCACCATACCCGGCCTGAGATCTTAAGATAAAGGGCAGAGTCCCGCAGTCTACCAGTGCCAGTCAAGACTCCAACCCAGGTCTGTCTGGCTCCTCTAACAAAGTGTTGGAGTTAGAGAAGGGCAGATGTCCTCCTGGGAGAAGGAAAGCATCCCTGGTGTGGGCCAACCCTGAATCAGGTGCTTCACGGGGAGGGAGGCAGGTGAAGCGTGGGCAGCCTCGCATCAGAGTTTGATCCCTGCCAGGTGACCAGATCCAAGAAACATCCTCTTCCAGATCTAGTCTCCTTGGGGACGGTGGGGAGACTGTGGTCCGAATGGGTCAGAGAGGGCTCTGTAAACCATCAAGTGTGATGCACAGGTTACTGTGGAAGCACAGTCCCACGGGCAGCTTTCGGGGGTAAGTCTTTCTCTGGGACTTGGTTTCCCCACTTGTACAACCAGAGGATTGGACAAAGTGATCCTGCAGTCTCCTCCTCTGCATCCCTGAGTCCTTTTGTAGGATGACAACAAACGACATTGGTCTACAGGGTCCAGGCTCACAGCAGGTGCCTACTAAGTGCAGAAGTGCTCAGGGGGTGACTGCCCCAAGCCACATAGTGGTGCAGGATCAAAACACCGGCCTCCCAACCCCCAGTACCTATCTCCTTTCTCCTTCCCCCTGCCACCACTCCCCAGAAATGACATCTGCAACCTGGCTTTTGGTTCCTGGTCACCAGGGAACCTACTCTCTAGTGGCAATTGGTTTATTGAGCACAGAAAGGTCAGCTCCCCCATTGTGCAGCTAAGGAAGTGGCTGCAAAACACCAACGTTTCATCGAGTGCAGGATCTTAGTAATCGGCACTGTCAATCTGCCCCGGCTTCTGCTTCCCAGGCTTGGGGAAGACCCAGCCAGCTCTCCCAGAAGCTCCTCAGAGTCAGGTTGAAAGGGACAAACAGCATTTTGGCCAGCAGCCCCACTCCAGCAAACCGGGTTATTCTCTTGGCAATCATCTCCTCCAAACCTAAATGGGGGTACCTAATCTGATTGCTGGAGAGAGGAGTGGGACTAAGGGCTGGGGCTAGCACAGTGTCTGGGGCATGGTAAACATTTAACTAATCTTTCGAAAAGGGGCTGGGAAGGAAAGGAGGGAGGGGGTGATCCTGGGGACTTTTATTAGTCAGATACTTGGTATGCACATTGCAGAAAACCCAATTCGAATTGGCCTAAGCCAAAATCTTTTTAAAAAACATAGGACAGGGAGGGGTTTAAGAACATTTGGTGGGGTGGGAGTGGTTGATGGAACTGTCCGATATTCCAATTTGTGGTAGTGGTTATATGTGTTTGTCAAAATACATAAAACTATACACTGAAGAATGTGGATTTTACCATGAGTAGATTATACCTTGATAAACCTAACCCTCATCCAATAAAAAAGAGAAATATATTAACTTATGTGTTGAAGTTGAGATATGCTGCTTTCAGGCAAGGCTTGATCCAGCAGCTCAATGTCTCCAAAGTCCCAGTTTCTCTGTTTTCCCACTCTGCCTTCTCTGGTGCTTGTTTCTCTCTCACTTCCCTCTGAGGCATCCAGGAAGCTTCAAGGTGTCTCCTATAAGGTACCCAGAAGCTCCGGAGTGTCGACCTGGTAACAATTTGACCATATCTATCACAGAGATTATATCTTTACTTCTCACTCTTAAGTAGAAGAAAGAGGAATTGACTCTTTTCTAGAAATCCCAGCAGATGCCTTCTTGCATCTCCTTGGCTTGCGATGGGCTCTCATTGTCTGACCTTGAACCAATCACTATGACTTGACAGTGGAAAATGGTGACTGGTATAAGCCAATCAGGGCACTCCCTGCAGTGAATTCCATGCCACCCCAATCCCAGGGCTAAGAATAAGAGAGGGGTGATGCATCCCAAAGCAATAAATTAGTCAGGAGGGGGGAAGACAAATGCCCATTACAGCCTCCCTTGGAAATTTCCCAACCTGTTACTCATGAAAGTTCCTACTCTTCTTTTTGGCTTCTTCAAATACTATCATGCTATAGAGACTCTTCCCAGCCCCACTTTCCCCAAGCATTTTGAATGCACTCAACCACACTTCATCAATTGATTGCTCACTACTCAGAGAAGCCAGCATCCAGGCCCCATCCATTAGGACTGGAGCTCTTTGCACAGCAGCACCTGCTGCCTGCACAAAACTACCCCCGTCAACACACACACACACACACACACACACACACAAACCCTCCTGGCTGTCCCCCACCTTGTTCCAGGGGTCTGTGAGATGTGTCAGTTGCCCCAAGGGAAGAAGGTGGCTTGTGACTGAGGGACAGGGGAGGCACACAGTGGAAACATACCTTGCACCCTGCTCCAGAGAATCATACAGTAACCTGCAAAGAAACGGAGTCCCAGAGCCCTGAAAGATATACAAGACATGGTGGTATTCCTGGCCTTGAATCACAGGCTCCTGGCTTCTAGTCTGCACCACACAACCACTGGTTCGGTGTTTCTGAGCAAGTCAACTTACTCATCTGAACTTTGGAGTCTTTACCTGCAAAATGAGAATTGATGATGTTCCCCAGCGGGCTGGTCCAAGCCAGGTCAGAATGGGAATGGCCAATGATAATGGATACCTAGTCTAATCATTGATAATAAATCACTCATCACATTTCAGGAATGTGTCATGTTGGTGATCCATGCTTCTCTCACTGTCTTGGTTTGGATTTTCCCAAAAGCTGGCCCCCACATTAATAGCAGTTTACTCAGAATGTGCAGAAAGCCCTTGCTGAAGAGTGGGAAAAGGAGATAAGGAAGAAGTCAGCCATAGAGGATGCATTATCTATGGCAGTTACCACGATGGGCAACTAGGGCTCAATCCCACTGGAGAACATTGGGAGATTCTGCAGAATACACAACTCAATGTTATTCCATCTGAGTGGGGAGGGAGCTGGGGTATTGATACACCAACTCCCATCTGTTAGCAGTTGAGGGCTTCCTGGGAATGTTAATTCCCAGCCTCTCTCTGCCTACCACTCACAATGACAAAACAAACTCTGGTGACCAGAAAAACCCTCAGACAAAGAGCATTTGGTGTTGGCCATTGGAATGGGACAGGTACACGTAGAAACATTTTGTGCTGAGAGCAATGTGGGTAAAGCATTAAAATACATGCCACATCCTCCTCCCTTCTCCACCTGGAGAAACACTTTATCTTCTTCAAGACTCAGCTCAGAGTATAATTTCCTCTGTGAAACGTTCTGCTAATCTCTCAAGGAGAATGGGAATTTGCTTTCTTGCAACAACTTTATCTTGTCTCTATCACAAACATTGCTTTCATTCATTTGCTGGGCATTCCCTCAAAGGCAGGCGGGTGCCAGGCACTATGCGGATCTCTGATCTCACTGCACTGTAACTGTTTTTTACCTACCTGTGAGCACTAGACCATGAGTTCTCTGCAGGTGGGACTATGTCAGATTCAGTTTTGCATTTCCAGCTCCCAGCACATAGTAAGCCCTCCATGTTGGCTGATTTACACTTCAGAGTAAAAGTAATCCAATAATACATGAAAAGCACTTGACTTGGAACAAGACCTGCCACAATAAAAGTCAAAGAAAATTGTAGTTAATGTTGTGTGGATACAAACTCTGTGGGTCCCTCTTGAACATATCACAACCCTCATCTGTTTTGGAAGGCACCCACTTCACCCCAGGCACTCCAAACAACAGAGCTTGAATTCCCTTGGGAGCCCCCGGCACAAGAGTCACCCCAAATTAGACCTGCCCCTGCAGGTGCTTAAAATTAGAAGGAGTTTGCATTCCAAGATGCCAACAGGTGCAAGCAATAGTTCATGGACCAAAATAAATTGGTGACACACTAGAGCTTAAAATTAGATGAACCCTCTTGGTTCAAACTGTTGTCCATGTCAGGTGGTTGTCTTGGGTAAAGGATAGAGAGGAGGATGCTCAAGCTACTCAAAGCCTGAATCCTGGAGATGAAGAGAATCCACATGCACTGAAAATGTACCTGGTGCCGGGCCCTGTGCCGGCAGTCCAGATTAAATTAGGCAGCTGGATGTGCACAGTGGTGCTGGAAAACAGTGCTGTCCTTATTATCATCGTACCTTGCCAATGACAAAACCCAGCTTCATGCCAGGGACTTGTCCAAAGGCACCCAGCTAGCAGGAGGCAGAGCCGGGTTTGAAACTCCGCCTCTCACTGGCTGCTCCAGGCCTGTTTCAGGGAGCCAGACTACCCACCATTCCTAGTTCCCTAAGTAGCCTTTGTCTGGGTGAATCATGTGTCCTGGCCCTGAACACACTGATTGGACAAATCACTGGTTGTGTGCCCTACTGCAAGCCACTCATTGGTCAGGGACTTACAGGTGGAAAGGATGAACTGAACCAATCAGATGTCACCTGGAGGAATGTGCACTAGGCAACTGTCCTAAGAGGAAGGAATGGAGTAGGCTCTACTGAGGAAAGCGAGAGAGGTGGGGCAGCAGCCCAGAGCAACACGGTCACATAGTGACTTCAGCAAATGCTAAGGGGCAGATGGGCATATTACATTGTATCCTCAACTCATCCCTGGGAATTTTACCCCCTTTTATAGATGAAAGCAGCTGGGTATTGGTGAGGCCACCAAGCAACTCCAGAGAGAGAGGAAGGCAAGGTTTCAGATTCCAAAGTCTTCTGGTCTACCGTAGAAACGTAGGGGTGTGTGCATACTCACACACGTGTACACAGTATGGGAGAGTGCATGTGTGTGTGAGTGGCTGTGTGTGTGCCCATTGTGTATGTGTGCATGGATGGGGGTGTCACACAGGAAGGATGCGAGAATGGGGGATTCAGAGCAGGTTTGTTCCTTAAGGTGGACTGCCATGGGTGCCCCACCCCTCAAGTCACCAGTAACTCTGGATCCTCTTCACATTTCCCCTGTTTTCCATCAGTGGGGCCACATCAGCCCCACCAGGGCTCCACTGGAAATTGTTGTTGATACCCAGAGAGAAAGGACCTTTCACTGTCCAGACCCACTGTGGGCTGGTCACTCTCCCAGGATCAACACGAGGACTTTTGTGAACTCTGGAAAAAAGTAGGCTGTGCTTAAGAAAAAAGTACCCAAAGGAGTAGATTTTAAGTCTGGTTCAGTTGAATGCCATTGGTCTCTTTCTCTAAAAGACCCTCAACAGTGAGAGAGTCGTATTCAGAGGTTCTGATCAAGGCTGGGTAAGGCTCTGTCCCCACCAGCCCTCTGTGTGCTACTGAACACAGGCATCGAGCTTTGGGAAGAAGCCACTTCAAGACAAATTGCGGGTCCTCCCCCTGGAGCCAGCTCAAACCTCCCTGAGCCTGTTTCCCCATCAGTAACGTGGGGAATATTCCTCCTTCATCGGTTGTTCCAAAGAAGTTAAAACTATGAAGTCATTGATCAGTAATAGTCCGTTTCTTTGAGCATCTTGCATGATGACATAAAATAAAACTGTACTAAGTGTCAGGAACATTGGGTTCCATTTTTTTACCTAGCCGTTGACATACTCCATGATTTGGAGCAAGCCCCTTGTCCTCTATGGACCCTATTGTTCTCAGTTCTATAATTAAAGTGTTGGCCCTGATTAATGTATTCATTCCTACTATGTGCTAAGTCTTGGACTCAACATGGTAGGTGTAGATGTGAATGTGACAAAGAAGGTCCCTGTGGCATCTGGGAAGGCTTTACCTAGACACCTTAGGTAACTACTATTGGTGACTGACCTTTGGAAGAAGAGGCGTCTAAGCTAACTCCTTTTTTTCTTTCTCGGGAGGTTGCAAGAGTAAAGAGCATGTTCAAGAAAAAAAGGAGTCCCTCTCCAGGGTTCTCCTAGGTCTATTTGTTGATTGGCTTGTTGAGTACTTAACCTACATGTGCACACACACATCCGCATGGGCATGCATAGACATGCGGCGCACACACCTACCAGAAGGCAGGGTTCAACAGGCCCTGCAACGGCGTCTTGGGGAAAAGGATCGATTGGAGAAAAAACAGGAAGCAACTCCAACTGTTCAAGCCTCCCTCAGCAACCCTGTTCCTTTTCCACACATGATGAAAATGGGATTGGATGGTGGAGGGTGGAGAGGTGCGTAATGCTCCTGCTATTTCCTGACGTCCTTCCCAGTGCCTCAGAGGCCCAGATCGAGTGGAATTATCTCCTCCCCTGGCTGGGAGGGAGCTAGCTTAGAGCCAAAAACACCAAGATATGGGGAAGAAGCCTGAAGAACTATACAAACAAGTTAGGCTTGTGGCTTCAGGCCAAGAGGAACTGAGCCAACAACCCTCCCCTGTCCCAGTCCAAACCTAGATGTTGGCTGGCCCCCCAGCTATTGGCCACAGAGGTAATGGGGGTCCCACTTCAGGATCTGAGTCCTGCTTGATTAAGACTGACAGGGGGCTGGTGTGTGAATCTGGAGAGAAACAAGAGGCTGGATGCCTTCCTTTCTCTCTCTCTCTTCCCAGTCTCTGCCTCATCATCTTGTCACCTATGTGTATCTCTCTCTTTCTTTTTGCAGTGTTGGCCCAATCTTTTTCTCTGGAATAAGTAGGGTGAAGCTGGCAGGATGTCTGAAAAATCCAACCTGACCAAAAACTTGCTATGAAACCCAAATTAACATAAGATACCCTGTTCTGTCTATCACACTGATAAAAACAGAAACATCAATAATATTCTTCATTAACAAGGGTAGAGCAAACAGGCTGTCTCAAAAATTATTAGTGGGAGTAAAAACCAGTATTAAACGTGCATGCTCCTGACCAAGCAATGCTACTGGCACAAAGTCAATGTGCACAAAGATGTATGATGAAGTGTAAGAACACAATGGTATTGTTTATACACCATTGTCTGTCATAATGAAATTTGGCAATAATGCAAGAATGATCTAAAAGGGACTGGTTAAATAAGTCAAGGTGTCACCATACTATGGAATATTATGCAGATATGTAAAAGAATGAGCTAGGTCTACATGTCAGGGCATGGAAAGACATCCATGAACAGAGAAAGTCACATAAAGGTTTAGCTGAGTTAGCTTAGGCTATGCTATAATAACAAATATGTCTGAACACCTCAGTGGCTTGCTACAAAAAGGTTCATTTCTTGCTCACACAAAGTCTCATGGAAGCCTGGTCACTCTCCAGGGTAGCTGTGCTCCATGGTGTGACTCAGTGATCCAATCTGAGTCCATCCCATAGCTCTACTATCTCAATACTATCTCAGCATCCTGTTCACTATAGAGGGAAGAGAATGCAGAAAGAACTCACACCTGATCATGCATACACCACCCTTTGCTGGGAAGTCACATGCCCTTTGCCTAATTACAAGGAGACAGGAAAATTGGGAGGAGTAAGTTGATTTTAAGTGAGCCATAAAAAGGCAAATGCAAGAATTATCCCCACTTTATATATGAAAAAATGAAGTCCCAGATAGACCACCACTCACTGCAATGAATGTTTTTACCTCCCTAGCATCCATCCACCTCTTCTTCAGCCAAGGGTATCATTATATCCCTTTAAATGACCTGCCCTAATCTCACCCACACAGAACATGTGGGTCATAGTTGCCTTAGGTTAGTTGCTTCCACAATTCTCTCAGTCATAGCGACTGGTCTGGGAGGTACTACAGCTCCGTCAGGGCCAATGAAACCGATGGACACTCTCATGGGAGTTCTGTGTAAGCATCTGGATCAATCCATTCCTAAAGCTAATAGCAACCACTTCGGCCAATATGCTATTACTCCCTCACTCCCCCGTCCCCTTTTTTGTGTGTGTTGATTTTTGTTTTGGTTTGTTGGTTCCTAAGCCTCTTAGGGTTTTTATCAGGACTTAATCCCAGGTCTTCCAGATTCCAATGCCCACTCTCTTAACCAGCATGTAAGATACCTTGTCTTAGATGAGGGAACAGAAGGGACCTTATATATTTTCTGGACCAAACCCTTTTATTTCACAAATGAGATTGAGACCCAGGGAAGTCAAGTGACTCCCCTGAGGTCACACAGCAAGCTCATCTCAGAGCCTGCATTGCTGTCCACAGACCCCTAATCTCGCCACAAAACCTCCACTCAAATTTACCTCACCTAAGCCCCTTGTGTGACTCTGAGGCCCTGGGGATGTCGGCATCATTTCTGATTTAAACAGATGATGACCACGGCCCACCCTGATACGTCTGGCTGTGAACTATGTTCCAAGCCATCGGTTGCCAATAACAGTTCAAGTGCTGACATTTTAGAATGACTTAGTTTCTTTTTCATTTCATTTAGTGTGGATTCTAATGACATCATCCTCACTCAGTCACCTTCTGATGGGTTTTGTCCAGTGCAGAGAAAGCCAGAGATTTGCAGGTGGCCTTCTGAAGGAATTGCATGTCCAACCTCTCGAGGTGTCCAAGCCTCAGTTTCCTTCCCTATAAAATGGTGAAAATGATCGCACCCATCTCACAGGATGTCAGAATTAAATGAAATCTCACATGGCAGAGCCAAGCACAGAATGCAGTGCAAACAGTGTTGTGTAAACTCCAGTTAGCATCTTCCTCAACATCCCCTGATGGGGCCCAGCAATGTCATGAATTTTCTGGGCCCTAACAAAGTTCTCTCCACTCTGAACCTCAGTTTCCCCAAGGGCAAAGTGAGACCGAGACACTCTAAGGACCTTCTAGCCCTAACAGCTGGACAGCCAGCTGGAGAATAGCATTTAGCTGATTGCTACAATTCCCTGGATATCTGCAGGGTGCCAGCTCTGTGTCAGGGCCCCTCCCTCCATGAGCTCACCAGCCCCTGTGGGGGTGGATACTTTTCCCCCAATTTGCAGAGGAGGAAAGTGAGGCCAAAGAGACCCAGGCAGACTTGCACTGGCCGTCCAGATCCAACATTCCTGGACACCTTCCTAAGCAAGCAAGTTAGACTTTATTCCAAGTTTCAACAAGCTCTACGGCATGTTTTTTATTGTTTCCTTTGAAGGAGAGGCCACAGCTGACAGATGGGGAAACCCAAGTCCAGAGCGTTTGATGGACTTGACCAAAGCCACCTAGCCATAGGCAAGAGGTGCAGAGTTGGAACCCAGGGCATGTGATTCCCAATAAATAATTCTTTCTACCAGACCACATGATTCTTTTGGATTGAACCCTTCTCCACTCTTTCCAAACAGAAGACATCAAGCTGTTTTCAGAGGCAAGGAAAACTTTGCTCCATATTTTTGAGATCAGGAGGTGGGAAGAACTTGAGTCTGAACTCTCTTCTTACAGTTTCTTAAACTTAGGTAACTACTACTGGTGACTGACCTTTGGAATCGCTCAAACTGGCCCCAGGATGATTCCTGGGCAAGAAATGTGAGTGTGAGAGACCCAAAGAGGCCAAGGTTTGGAAAAGAATAGATCTAGTGTCTGCCTCTCAATTATAGCTGTATGACCTTGGGCAAGTTACCTTACCTCTCTGAACCTCAGTCTTTTCATGTGTACTGTGGAGATAACAGTTGGCTGTGACATTACTAGGTGGCTAGAAAAAAGTAAAATTGGTCTGCATGAACTGATAAGGATTATTAAATCTCTGATGTGTTATTAAGTGGAAAGATAATATTGCAGGACACTGTGGTATGATCGTGTTTGTGGATGTGCCTTCTTCTCCCTCATCCTCCACTCTTATAGCAAACAGCAGGAATGGCCCCAGTTCTCCAGTATTCACCCCAGCATCCATGCCCTTGGTCATGTGACCTACAGTGCCCTTCCACTCTGACCTTAGAGTATCCTCTCACATGGTTCAACCATATGACTTGCTTTGGCCAATGAGATGTTAACAAACACGACTGCTTGTGTATTTCACTTGCACTTTTCTGCTCTTCCATGATTGCTATGGGAATGTGACCTGGGCAGCCTTTTGGAAGATAATTGACAAGGGGGCTCAGGTGAGTTGTCCCCAGCTGAGGCCATCCTAGATCAACCAACAGCCAGGCTGACCCCTGGATATGTAAGCCAGCCCAGCCAAGAGCAGAAGAACCATCCAACCAAACCCAATCTAAATCATCAACCTGCAGACTCGTAAGTGAAATAAATGCCCATGAATTGACACCATGACATTTTGGGGTGGTTTGCTAACATGGCTTCATTGTGTCAACAGGCGACTGATACACCCCTCACCCCATCCAGTTAATTCCACCTTCCAAATATGTCTGAACCTTTTTGTTTACCTCTTCTCCTTCTCCACTCTCCTCTCCTCTCCTTTCCCACCACCACTGTATTCTAACGCACCAGTTTCTCTCTCCTAGATTTCTGCAAGAGCCTCCTTACAGGTCATTCCCCTACAGATCATCGGCCCCTTCAATCAATACAAGGTTACTCCAATCAGCAACCTTGCAGAAACATTTGGGGCATATGACCTTTTGTGTTTCTAAGTTTGTGAAGAGGAAATACTCAAAGGTAAAGTTCAAAATGCTCTACCATCAGTACTAAGTGGATACCAAGAAGTCAACAGACAGCCAAGTATGGCAGTCCAAGAATCCCAATGTCAGCCCCAACATAGCTGTCATGAGGATTACATAAACATAAGTTCTACCCGCTAGGAGGAAGTGACAACTAAATAAAGAGCTGGAAGGAACTTTGAAATTAGACTCCAGTCTCCTCATTTTAGATCCAAGGAAACTGAGGCACAGAGAGAAAAAGCAACCTGTCCAGAGTCACACAGTGACCAGGAACCTGTAGGGGAAGGAAGAAGACCAGAGTCATGAGGCAGTGTTTTTCTGGTTCTTATCGCGTGTATTCTAGCACCCACCACATGGTTTGGCTCATATTTGTTGATAAATGAACCAAGGATCTAGACACTTCCTAACTTTTGCCACATCCCTCTCCAAACCCCTTCCCAGACACACTCGCCTCTAACCTGAACAAGGCTAAGGGTGGGGATGGTTCTCCCACAGCCAGCAGAACAGAGGTCTGGAGTCACCCTCCTGTGTGTTCACTGGATCAGTAAATCTGGGCTCCACATGTACCTTGAGCAGAACAGCTAAGAAGCGCCAGCAACACCAGGTGAAGAATCCATGATGGAGGGCGGGGGGTTGCCGTAGGAGTTACAAGTCATTCAGACCATCCCAGGCTTGTGCCTTGGCTCAACCAAATGGCTGCATCTTACTATGCCTCTCTTTGCCCATCTAAGAAATGGGTACAACAGACCCTATCTCACAAGAGGCAAATGGTAAATATTAGCCCTTCTTGTTGCAGCACCAGGGCCTTGGTCACCTTCTTTCATTTTGTTAATTTCGTTTTCATTTTGTTAATTTTTTAAAATGTGGATATAAACCCCAAAAATGGCCTTTGAGGGACCCCCTTAAGGAAGGCATCTAAAAGGAGACCTCTAAGAACCACCTTTCCCCAAGGGTGTCTATAGGTTGGGGGACCCCTTCCTCCTGCCTAATCTTAACAGCCACTGTGAAATATTTTTTTCCGCTCAAGTATTCACTGTGCAGAATGAACTCTGGCCAGATGTGGACAAAAGTAACTTGGGGGTGGTGACTCAGCCCCAACAGAAGGAAAATGGAGCCAAGGCCTGATGCCTCTGGGTGTTCAGCTGGTGGCCATGTGGTACCCAGGCCACACAGCAGACAGGAGAAGGAGGTGGATTTGAAACCAGCCCCCATGCCCAGCCCACAGCAGGGATCCCAGGAGCCAAAGGGGCTGAGGTTTGAATTCCAGTTCAGCCACCTACTGTCTGACTACAAGCAAGTCCCTGTTCCTATCTGAGCCTCAGTTTCCCTGTCCTGTTGGGGGTATGGCAGCTGGCTGGGTCCTGGCAGAGGATAAGAGAGAAAATGACCTGAGTCTGAGCATAGGAGTCTGTTGAGGTGCGCATGTGTGTGTGTGCACACGTGTGTGTGTGTGTGTGAGCATGCACACCCCTTGCAGATTGTCCAGTAGGTGTGACTATCTGAGCCAGTGTAAGAGCCGGGGCTGGAACCAAGGGGAGGCCTGCAAGGTGCCTGGGACTCATGCTTTATGGAGGCATCCAGTCCCAGTCCTGGTAGGGGTTCCTGTTTCCATCACTCCAACATCCCCTGGATGACCAGGTAGGAAAAATGAGTCGTAACTTCCCCAGTCTGGCTACTACCTCCCAAGCCCCCTCCCTCTCGAGCCAGCCTCCAGCAGCCTTCCAGGCAAGAAGGAGTTAACTGGATGCCCTTCCAAAGCAAATAGGGCCCAGAGCACAGCCAGTCCAGAACTCAAAACACATGAGAAGAGGGAAGCCCCTTCCCCCATTTTCTCCCCCATCTCCTCCCCCATTCCAGAGCTGCTTTTGTGCGGTTCCTCCCACACACCCTGCCCTTTTTCCCTCCTGCCCCTGGCTATCACTAGCAAGCCTCACAGATTTTTCCTACTCCCTCCCTCCTTATCTCCATCTCTTGTGTCCCCAGTCTGTTCCTGCCTAGGGTACAGGCAATCGGGCCAGCAGTTGACCTGTTCTCTGTGGCTCCCTGGCCTTCCCCAGTCCTAGACGCCCGGCCTGTGCAGGGGGCCCTGCCTAGAGACCCTCCTCTGTCACGTACTGTTGTGGGAGCACAGAGCCCTGTCAACACCTCTGCTGCCTCCATTGCCTCTGAAGGTGAAGATGCGCATGAAATGCACACAATGAACAACCCACTTACTCTTAGGCGGAGAAGGACCCTTCCCCTTCCCCGGGGAGATCTGTGGCAGAGACTAGGCTGACAGCAGCATTATCTGGGCTTGCATCCTCTGTATGGGTGACACATAGCCCTATCGATCTAAGGCTGCAGTCCTCCTGGAAAATGAAGTTGCAGCTACCAGTCCTTCTCAGGGCAACCGTAAGGCTGGAAGGAGACCAAGGGTGTGAACGCTTCACACACTGCATGGGCAGCCCACCACAGGTTTCTCAGCATCACGGTGCCTCTACTGACCAGCTTTCTTACTCCAGTGAGATGTGCTAAGACGTAGAGGGGCATATGGCTGTTAGAATTCCTGCCCCTATGAAACAAGGGCAGACTGGCACTGATGGTTGAGTATTTTTTGGTGTTTTTTGTTAGTTTTTTTTTTTTTTTTTTTTTTTTTTGAGGCGGAGTCTCGCTCTGTCGCCCGGACTGGAGTGCAGTGGCCAGATCTCAGCTCACTGCAAGCTCCGCCTCCCGGGTTTACGCCATTCTCCTGCCTCAGCCTCCCGAGTAGCTGGGACTACAGGCGCCCGCCACCTCGCCCGGCTAGTTTTTGTATTTTTAGTAGAGACGGGGTTTCACCGTGTTAGCCAGGATGGTCTCGATCTCTTGACCTCGTGATCCGCCCGTCTCGGCCTCCCAAAGTGCTGGGATTACAGGCTTGAGCCACCACGCCCGGCCAGTTTTTTTTTTTTTTTTTTTTTTTTTTTTTTTTTTTAAGACAAAGTCTTGCTCTGTTGCCCAGGCTGGAGTCCAGTGGTATAATCTCAGCTCACTGCAACCTCCACCTTCCGGGTTCAAGTGACTCTTGTGCCTCAACCTCCCGAGTAGCTGGGACCACAGGTGCGCAGCACCATGCCCAGCTAATTTTTGTATTTTTAGTAGAGATGGGATTTCACCATGTTGGCCAGGCTGGTCTCGAACTCCTGACCTCAGGTGATCCACCTGCCTCAGCCTCCCAAAGTGCTGGGATTACAGGCGTGAGCCACTGTGCCCAGCCTACGTTTTTAGTAAGAATAAGAATATGAATATTTTATTGATCCCTGCACTTGCGCCTTGTGCTCTGCCCATTCTATAAATTATTTCATTGAATCTACATGTCAGTCCTGAAAGGCGGGTAGTACTGTCCCCATTTTACAGATGAGGAAACTGAGGTGTCCAGTGATATTTACCTTCCAAGAAGAGAAAGAGGTTTACATTCTCTCTACCAAAATCACCATTTATCAGTTGCCCAATAAGGAAAAAAAATCATTTTTAAGAGTCAGAGAAACTTCTAGTCCACACTGGGGACCAGAGAAGGGGTGACCTGTGGCTTCCCAGAACAGACCACCCAGGTAACCCAGGAGCCAAAGTCATTTATTTCCTTATTCATAAAAGTGTTTTTAATATGATTTGTGCAGCTGGGCATGGTGGCTCACACCTGTAATCCAAGCACTTTGGGAGGCCAAGGCAGAAGAACAGTTGGAGGCCAGGAGTTCAAGACCAGCCTGGGTGACATAACAAGACCCTGTCTCTATAAAAAGGGGGGAAAATGATATGCGTTTGCAATGCTTTATAGTCATCATGAGCAAGGCTGTGTGTCACCCTCAAAGCCACCTGCAAGAAAGATCCGACCTGCCCATGTTACAGATGAGGAAGCTGAGACCTGGAGCAGGGAAAAGACTTGCTTAGGGTCACAGCCAGTTAATCAGATCCATACAGGGCCCAGTTTCCTGCCCCCCAGGCTGGGATTCTAGGGTTCAGCGTAGTCTGTCTAGGTCTTCACCAATGGATCCCATCCTCAGCACCCACTGGGAGGGTTATTTCTGGGGTTTTGTTTTTGTTTTTTTGAGACAGGGTCTTGCTGTCACCCAGGCTGGAGTGTAGTGACTCAATACCGGCTCACTGCAACCTCTGCCTCCCGGGCTCAAGTGATCCTCCTGCCTCAGCCTCCCAAGTAGCTGGGACTACAGTCTCATCCCACCATGCTGGGCTAATTTTTTTGAATTTTTGAGAGTCAGGGTTTCACCATGTTGCCCAGACTGGTCTCGAATTCCTGGGCTCAAGCGATCTGCCCACTATAGTCTCTGAAAGTGCTAGGATTACAGGCATGAGCCACCATGTGCAGCCATCCACACAGATGAGTGCCCCAAGCTCAGAGTTTCTGATTCAGAAGGTGTAGGTAGACCCAATAATCTGTATTTCTAGCAAATTCTCAGGTGATGTTGACACTGCTGATCAAGGGCCTCCACTGTGAGAATCAGTGATTATTATGGGGGACCTGTCAGGCATTTTCAAGCTATTGCAAAAAGAAATTAGAATAAAAAAAGATATTTCAGGTAGAGCTGGCAGCACCTCAAATGTCATTCCATGTAATCACTTGAGTCCTCCCATTCTGCAGCTGGGAAAACTGAGGTCCCGAGACAGAATGTGCAAGAACCAGACATTGCCATGGCTACACCTGGACCCTGATGCAGAACAGGTTGCATAATTTGCCAGGCCACATGCAAAACCAAAATGCAGGGCTCCTGTTAAGAATTTTGTTAAGAAACATGTTAAGAATTTTGGCCTGGCGCAGTGGCTCATGCCTGTAATCCCATCACGTCTGTAATCCCATCACGGCTGTAATCCCATCACACCCGTAATCCCAGCACTTTGGGAGGACAAGGCGGGTGGATCACGAGGTCAGTAAATCAAGAACGGTGTGGCCAACATGGTGAAACCCCGTCTCTACTGAAAACACAAACATTAGCTGGGCATGGTGGCGAGTGCCTGTAGTCCCAGTTATTCGGGAGGCTGAGGCACGAGAATCGCTTGAACCCGGGAAGCGGAGGTTGCAGTGAGCCGAGATTATTCCACTGCATTCCAGCCTGGGCAACAAACAGATCGAGACTGTGTCTCAAAAAAAAAAAAAGAATTTTAAGATGGTAACAGTAGAGCATTCAGCAAACATGGCACCCTTCTCAGCTCAGGGCCCTGTTCAGTTGCAGAGGTCCCAAGGCCATGAAGCCAGCCCTGCCCTCAGGTCTCCTGGCTGCACCCTATACTGAGGCCACAGTTGATAGTCCAGAGCCACAGTGGGGGTCACATGGGTGAACCCCAACTCCCCAGATGAAGCTGCCTTCCTGGGGAGCAGCCTGAGCCATTTATCCTCCAGGTGAGAAGACCAACAAGGCCACCTGCACTGAATTTCAGTTTGTTTTCTTTAAGTAGAACGGCACCTCAGGAAGCCGCTTTCGGCAGAACTACAACCCCTGAAGAATTTGACCGGCCTCAGCCAGCTCTCTTGGGCCCCCTCCAAGCCCCTTCATCTTCCCCTCTCACCTCAGCCTGTGTCCTATTCTTTTTTTTTTTTTTCACTGCAACCTCCGCCTCCCAGGCTCAAGCAATTCTCCTGCCTCAGTCTCCCAAGTAGCCGGGAATCTAGGTGCGTGACACACACCTGGCTCCTTTTTGTATTTTTAGTAGAGACAGGTTTCACCATGTGGGCCAGGCTGGCCTCGAATTCCTGACCTCAGGTGATCCACCCACCTCGGCCTCCCAAAGTGCTGGGATTACAGGCCCTACATCCAATTCTTAAGCGTTTTAGGAAGGTTTGTAAAGATGAAGCAGGAACCAGCTGGACAAAAAAGAGAAAGGAGAACTTGATTTTTTAAGTTGCAGACCAGGGAGGGACATCACTGAGGAGTCGCTGAAAACAGGGGCAAGTTTTATGGAATAAGTTGAGGACGGAGTGATGCTTACAGTAAAGCCTCCTCTCCCTACACAAAGCAAGCCCCGTGGGGACTCCGGAAGGGAGGAAGGGCCTCCCAAGAATGGAGACCCTCCCCATTGCCTCCCTGGGACCCCACCTGATCCCCAGCTACTACCAGATTCTTCTTCCCACACGGAGACACCTTGGTGGCCAGACTCCGATGACAGAGAGAACAGCCTGCCAGGCTGTGGCGCTGGAACCCCTGAGTGAGACCAGTGAGAAAGATGTCTAGGGGAAGGTAAGTGGAGTTCCCGCCTTGTCTCCAGTGACTTCGAAAGGAGAGGAAGAAAACCAACTGCCAAAAAGATGCCTTGGAGAACCCCATTTAGGTCACCGTGCAATGTGTGCATGTGTGTGTGTGTATGTGTGTGTATGACAACAGTCTGTTGACAGTGGTTATCTGGAGAAGGAGGTGGGAGAGAGGCTGACCTCTGATTTTTGTTTTGTTAGAGACAGGGTCTCACTGTGTTGCCCAGGCTGGAGTACAGTGACATAATCATAGCTCACTGCAGCCTCAACCTCTCCAGCTCCAGGGGATCCTCCCGCCTTAGCCTCCTGAGTAGCTGGAACTATAGGCACACGCTACCGTGCCTGGCTAATTTTTTTTTTATTTTTTGTAGAGACAGGGTCTCACTATGTTGCCCGGGCTGGTCTCAAACTCCTGGCCTTACGTGATCCTCCTGCCTTAGCCTCTCAAAGCACTGGGATTATAGGCATGAGCCACCATGTTCAGTCAAAAAACTTTTTTAAACATGAGAGAAATGTTTGAGGAAGTCAGCAGTGCCTGCTGAAACCAGACGTGCCCCTGCCCTGGGAGCCAGCAACCCTGCTCCTGGGCAAATAACCAATATAAAGCGTATGTGGGCACCAGAGACCCACAGGAGGACGCTAGCAGAACCAGTCTTCCTACTAGCCCTAAACTAGACACTACCCAGGTGCCTATCAACAGGCAAATGGATGTGCAGACTGTGGAAGATTCACAGAAGGCAAAACTCCTTGGCAAGTAGAAAGAACAAACTGTTGATACCCACAACTGAGTGGATGAATCTTGCGGATATAGTGTGAGCAAAAGAAGCTGGACATGAAAGAACTCCCACTCCTTGACTCCTTCAGGTGAAACTCAAGAACTGGCGCTGTTAGAAGTCCTGCTAGAGATTCCATCTGGTGGGCAGGGGGTGGGGGTGCCAAAAACAAGACAAGGAGAAGAGTTCTCATAGATGGTGTAGTTTTGAGTGTCCCCTGCGAACCAGGCAGCATCTTAAGCACTCGAGGTGCAATGCATTCTCATCCATTTATATACCCATTTCACAGATGAAGAAACAGAGACTCCGAAAGGTGAAGTTTTTTTCTAGAGATCCAGCAAAGAGCTAAGTGACAGAGATTGTGGTCTGGATGCAGTTCTGCTTGGTTCCAGGATCTGTGTTCCAAAGTTTGTGGGGACTTCATCAAAGACTTATGACGCCTCAAAATGGGACTTGGACCCAGGACCCTTCTGAAACCAAAGTCCCCCATGCTGTTAATGCCTACCCCCCTAAGTTAAGGTGTGGAAAATGCTTAGCACACAGCAAGAGTTCACCATGTTGTTATGATGATCAATAATAACAGGAGGACGCCTTGTCTAGCAAGTGTAAGAAGAGGGAGAGCACAGCCTCCCTAGGGGAGCAGGCTTGTGACTCCGTGGTAAACCCAGCAGTGCAGGCGGACAGGGCAGAGGCCCATCGCTCAGGAGGCTGCAAGCCAGGGAGGATTTTCTTTACACCTGAGCCCTGACTTCCAGGGCCTGCTGTCCTAGAGCCCCCAGGCCCTGGTCCTTTGGAGATATTATTGATCAACTGGAACAAACTGCATGGTCCACACCAGGCCTGGCCTGGATGGAAGGAGCCGGAGTATGTGCTTAGACAACCCTGGATGGAGCAGCTATCGAACCAGGGCTGTGGGTTCTGAGCTATTCCTCCGTGAAATGTGCGTTAAAAATATGTCTGTATCGATCAGAGGCCTGAGGTCAGGCTCCAAGGACAATGTGTATTCCCTGCATGTTAGGACGTCCCTGGCAATTTCAGAAATGAACACTGAGAATGCCTTAATTACCTCTCCTAGGGCAGACAGGAGTGAGCTGCCCCGCATCTCCTTCCAAGGCTGGCTTCTCCCACTGGCCGAGTGTGAAACTGGCAGAGCTAGAAATTGCCTCAATTTCATCTACTCCAATACCTCCATCCTACAGATGGGAACACTGAGGCCCAGAAGGAGAAACAGGTTTACCCCGGGTCAAAGAGTGAGAGAGGTGGATGCAGAACAAGAATTCAAACCCAGGTTTCTGGACTCCCAGGCAAGATTCTCGCTCAACACCCCATCTCTTGACTAAAGTACTCATTCTCTAAAAGAGGTCTTTGGACCACTCATTCATTTAGCAAATATGTACTGAGTACCTACGATACACCAGGCTTTATGTTAGAAATTAGGAAAACCACAGAAAGCAATGCCAGGCCATGTCTCTACCCTTGGGGAGGTTCCAGTCTAAGGTGGTGGAGTTCCCAGACCTGCTGGCCACTCTTGTAAACTCATTCCCAGTCACCTTGGCATTTAATATAATTTATGGGGAATTAATAGACTTTATTAGAATTTATTAGAAATTTAATAGAATTTATGGGGAATGCAAAGAAGAAGCAGGCACAGCTTGCGATCCTAGAAAATCCAGTAGTTTGGATAGTGCACCTACACAATCACACGTTGAAGGAAATTCGTGATGGAAGAAGGTAAAATAGACAGATGGTGCCACACAACCCAGGAAGGTTAGCAAGGGCTTCTCGGAAAATGTGACCTTTGGTGTGGATGTTGAGACCATGAAGATTTTAGGGCTGGGCACTGTGGCTCATGCCTGTAATCCCAGCACTTTGCGAGGCCAAGGTGGGTGGATCACTTGAGGTCAGTTGTTCAAGACCAGCTTGGCCAACATGGTGAAACCCAGTCTCCACTAAAAGTACAGAAATTCAGCCAGGTGTTGTAGCACATGCTTGTAATCCCTGCTACTTCGGAGGCTGAGGCAGGAGAATCGCTTGAACCCAGGAGGTAGACGTTGTAGTGAGCCAAGATTGCACCACTGCACTCCAGCCTGGGCTACAGGGTGAGATTCTGTCTCAAAAATAATAATACTAATAAAATAAAAGATTTTGGAAGGGAGGTGATAGAGGGATACAGCATTCCAAGTGGGAGAACTGGTTATAAGCGAAGGAAGGTGCAGAGGTGAGACCATGAACATTTTGTTCAGGAAATAGCAAATGGCCTTACTATTTGGCACAATGGATAGAAGCCAGAATAGTAGGTCAGGGTTGTATCATAGAAGGAGGTCCAAGTCCAACAAGGAGGTTATTCTTTATTCTGTAATGCAAGGGGGGAGTGGTTAGAAATTTAGGTTCCTCCTCTCTACCCGAGACCTACTAACCCAGTATGCCTAGGACCAGTCTGGCCATTCCTCAAAAGGTGCAATACAGAGTGACCACATAACCCAGCAATTTCATTTCAGGTACTTATCCAAGAGAAGTGAAAACACTTGTCCACACAAAAACTTGCCCACGAGTGCTCACAGCGGCAGTCTTCATTCTAGCCAAAAAGTGAAAACACCCCAAATGTCCATCAACAGAGGACTGAATAAACAAACTGTGGTCTATGTGTGAAATGGAATATTATTCAGCCATGTAAAGGAATGAAGTTCTAATCCATGCTACAACATGGATGTTTCAAGGAAGAACTTTGAAAACACCACGCTAAGGGAAAGAAACCCATCACAGAAGGCCACATATTGTATGATGCATTTATAGGGAGTGTCTAACACAGGCAAATCTACAGAGACAGAGACTAGATTAGCAGTAGCTGGGGCTGGACTGGGGTGGGGGTTAGTAGTGATGGCTAAGGGTTTAAATAGGGTGGTTCCGGGAGGTCTCCAGGGGAAAGTAATATTGGCACCAAGACATGCAGCAGGTGGGGCTCTGGCCTTTTGCTTTCCAGAGAAACGACTCAGACTCATGGCCAGCAGGCAGAAGGCAATGAGTGGAAGCTACTGATTTATTGATCCTGTCATGTCTGGGTTTTCCTCCATACTCTTCTCTCCAACAGCAGGAGAGGACAGACAGAAATGCTTCCCTCTTATAAAGAGGAAACTGAGGCCCAACAAGGGTTGCTTTGTCTACTATCACAGAGTAACTTACCAGTCCACGTGGAACTTGGCCATGGGGGTCTTCCTGCTCCATTCCAGCTGGTGAGGCAGGCAGGGGCAACCTGCAACAGCCCCCAAATCTCAGGGCACAGCAAAGGGAAAATGCCACCCCCACTGCCACTGCCACAGCCACCTGCCTCAGGTGTACCTTCAGGAGTGTCCAGGGAAAACGTCCCCGGGGCAGCTCGGCAGACCTCCAGCCCCCACCCCGCCAAGCACACAGGCACAGGACAAGCCCATGATCTCACGGAGGCACTTGCCAAAGCAACTGAAATTGTTCAGGGCTTGGCGAGCGCCTGCTGGCGAGGCTGTGGGTGGGAGGACTTGGTGGGGGCCAGGGGGGTGGATACCGGGGAAGGGGATGGGGAGCAACAGAGCCTTCCTCCTTAGAGACAGTTCGTTCTTTCAACAGCTGTTAGAAATTTGAGGTTTTTCATGCTCCAGGCTCAGAAAGGAAAGCAGGGAGACAGCTCTGGGGACACACTGCTTGCCAATGCCTGTGTCCTGGGAAGGAGGATGTGCACCTATCAATCACCTACTTTGTGCAACCACTGTTGGCCATGCACCCGCTTCACCAGCCCTGTGGGCAAGCAGCAGGCTCTAGCTGGGCATCCAATGGGTTCACAATAGTGTTGAATTCATGACTCCACCACTGAAATCCTGCAAGCAACTTTGCCACTCCTAGCCTCAGCTTCCCCATCTATAAAATGGGCATGGTAATCACCCCCTTCTTCACAGGGTGACTGGGAGAGTCATCAGTGTCAAGCACTTAGCACGTGTGCAGTCAATGCAATTCATAGTAATTACTTCTGCATACGAGATTTTAATTGTAATTGTTACAGCAACACTGTGAGATCGAGATGACTGTCTTCCTTTTCAAATGAAGAGTTAAGGTCCCAGGGAGGTTAAATGACTTTTCCAAGTTCCCATGGCCACAGGAGCAGCTACGTGTTTCATGGGGCCCAGTGCAAAATAAAAACATGGAGACTTTTGTTCAAAACTTATCAAGAATTGCAAGGTGACAACAGCCGAGCATTAAGTCAAGCATGGGGCCCGATGTGGTGCCATGAGGACAGCTCTGCGCAGCCAGACTGAGCCAAGCCAGAATGCATATCCAGGTGCCCCCGACTCAAAAGCCAGTGCTTGTTCTACTCCTAAACTCCACTGTGGCTAGAACTTCACCCTGCCAATCCAGCAGTGATTGTGCTGGAAAACAGCATTTTCCAAAAAGCATCCTCTGTTACCTTAAAGAGAAAACAGATATGCACATGTTTAGGGGAAACCCAGTGACTGGTGAAGTTCACAGCAAGCCCTGCCCAGAAGTTGCCAGGAGATGCCCCCACCTCTCCTGTGTCCAGGGAAGCTTCCCCAAGGCTCAGATGGAAGATTGCCTCTTTCCAAAAGTCGTCTGTGATTGGATCCCTGTTTTTCTGGCATTCCTTCAATTATCGTAAGATGTTTGCTGATACCTATACATGTGAGTCTCTGTCCTAGGCCCTGAGAGCTAGGCACATACAGAAGGTGGGTCCCACCCTCAAGGGAGACTTGTTGTCATTAGAAGGAAATGAAAACATTACACATCAACAGCGGGTCTCATCTACGCAAAAAATTAGACCTAGAAAAAAAGACTGGAAGGAAGTACTTCCACATGAGGGGTACTCAGCCCCGGATGGTGGAACTGGAGAGGGTTTTCTTTGTGGGTAAAAAAGGAGTAGCTTGCCCTGGGGCTGCTACATCTGGCACGGGAACTTCTGAGGGGGATTTACGTTTTAGGAGGCAATAATGTTCAGATTTAGATATGTTTTAGATAGAGCTTTTGTATTTTTTTGCAGTTTCCTATAAAGATCCTATCACAGTTGCATATTTAAGGACTATGAAATGAACATATTTTAAGGCATGAACTGTGACTAAATGATGGGGCAGGGATAGGAGCCTATGTGTGCCTGAATCCCAAACTTGTGTATCACCTCATTGCTCCATGCCTCAGTTTCCCCATCTGTTGATAAGGCAATGGGATCTGCCACCCTTTGAGGTCCTGCTACCCTGACATTCAGAGTGTGTTTGACACCGTAAGCTGCCAAGCAGAGAAAACTGGGGTGGTTTGTGGCCATCAGTGGAACCCGATCACTCCATCACAGATGCTCACTATACACCTATGATGTGCCAAACCTGGGGACACCATGAATAACAAGCCAACAGGCCACTCATAGCTTCGGAGGGAAACAGCAAACAGCTGATCCCAAATGATCACTTATGTGAGTCTCTTACGTTTGCAACATGCTGCAGGGAAGAAGGCAGAGCATTCTGGGGTCAAAAGCATGAGACTTAATCCAAAGGCCAGGGGAGGCTTCCGCATGGACGTGGCACTTTGGGTCAACAAGAGTCAGCCAGGGGAAGGAAGGAGAGAAGCGCACACAAGGACCCTGAGTCAGGGGTGATCACGGCTCTGGGAGGGATGTCTAGAACAGCTGGAGCAGAGAAAACCAGAAGGACCGAGCTAGAGGATGAGGCCTCAGAGACCAGAGGGGCTGGTTCACATGGGGCCTTGCAAGCCACCGGCAGGATTCTGCACTTTTCTCAAGGGCACTGGGGAGCCATGGATGGCTCAACCTGGAAGGAGCCTGACAAACTCATAGGAAGACCAGAGTCCTCTGCCCCAAGCAGCAATTCCTGTGGGGCCTGTTGTGGCCAAACTTTACTAGGTACTGGAGATGGGTTCATTCATAAATTAGGTTTAGCCTGGGTGCCAAGAGGAGGGGCCTCACAGGCAAGAGGTTTGTTCAGGGTCAGGTACCTAGAACATTCCCTGGTTGCCACCAGAACGCTCTGTCTTTACCAAAAAGTCATCCCAGGAGAGTTCACAGCCAGGTTTTATCACTGTTCTCCACCCCAAGGCCACATTGTCTCATCTCAGAGCTTCACACCTTGAAGGCCGGCAGGTTCCGTATAAAACATCCCAGCATGGGGCCAGTCAGTGCACAGTAGGTGTTTCATGACAAAAGCTACCATTCTTTGAGTAGTTACCATGTTCTCATGGTTCTGAGACTTTCTATTCATAAACATAGTTTACCATCATATTAATCCATGAGGTAGGAACCAGCATCCTCTTTGTTCTGGAGATGCCTGTCAGACTGACGCTTGGAGATGTTTCTTTTCAGGGCCAAGGCCTCAAAGAGGCCTCACAGCAGGTCTCCATCACAAGCACCTGTCTTCTTAACTCCTTCTCTGCTCCACTTCCTCTTTACACATAGTAGGGCATCCTCTGACTCCTTCCAGAGGCCATTTGCACGTATTTTCTTGTGGGTGGCAGAATGAGGGTCACAGCCAACAGCAGGGTTAAAACCCCTGCACGTGGGCTGTGGTAAGAGTTGAGACAGCACTGGTAAAGCACTGGCTTAGTGGTTGGTATCCCATACCCACTCGATAAATGACGGAGGGTCCATGATGATTGGATGTTACACCACCATTGAGCCAGGGAGAGCTCTGTGGTATTCATTCCACTGGTCAGATAGGTCAAAGGAGGTCCAGAGAGCTAATGTCAAGCCAAAACTCTCACAGCAAGATCAGAGTTGGGACTGTCCCAACCCCACAAACAGGATCCATGGATTGCTCCATAGACGTTTCCTGAGGGCAGGGCCACATCTTTCTTGCTTACTATCAATAGTACCAGTTGAGATGGGGGCAGTGGTTCATACCTGTAATCTCAGCTACTCCGGAGGCTGAAGCAGGAGAATCACTTGAACCCAGGAGGTTGAGGCTCTACAAGCTATGATTGCACCACTGGACTCCAGCTTGGGCCACAGAATAAGACCCTATCTCTACAAAAAATAAAAGTAAAAATAAAAAATAATACTAGCTGAATGAATGAATGAGCCGTTGTGGCAGACAGACTCTTCTCCTAGTGTTTATGCCCTTGTGTAGCCAGTCCCTTTTCCTGGCATGTAGGAAGAGCCTGTGACCTGCTTCTAATCCATAAAATACAGCAAACTGACAAGATGTGTGTGATTACATACTTAAGATTATAGCACCCATCTTCCTGGAATCTCCTGCTTCCTGACAACTTTGAAAGCAGCAAGCTGCAAAGGTGTAGGCTACCTATGTTGGGAGGCCCATGTGGCAAGGAAATGTGAGGGGTTTCTAGGAGCTGAAGGTGGCCTCTGATCAACAGTCAGGAAAAAGTTGAAGTCTTCATTCGTACACCCACAAGGACCTAACTCCTGTCAATCATCTGCATGATTGTGGGAAGCAGATGTCTCTCCAGTTGAGCCTCCGATGAGAACATAGCCGCAGCTGATACCTGGGTTGCAGTCTTGTGAGACCCTAAGCAGAAGACCCACCCACACCCTGCTCAGACTCCTGATCCACAGAAACTGTGAGATCGTAAATGTAAATTGTTTTAAGCCACGAAATTAGTAGCAGTATGTTACACAGCAGTAGATAACTAACACAGCCATAGACAGCAATAGCCGTAGTTCCCAACTTGACTCATTCACAAACCAGTTCCTCTTCCATAGTTTCAGTCAAGGAAGATTTTACCAAGACAAAATGGCCAAGCATGGTGGCTTACACCTGTAATCCCAGCACTTTGGGAGACCAGACAAGAAAGATCATTTGAAGCCAGAAGTTCAAGACCAGCCTGAGCAACACAGCAGGACCCCATTTCTATTAAGAAAACAAAAAAAAAATTAGCCAGGCATGGTGACAGCATCTGTAGTCCCAGCTACTTAGGAGGCTGGGGCAGGAAGATTACTTGAGCTTAGGAGTTCAAGACTGTGGGGAGTTATGATGGCACCACTACACTCCAGCGTGGGTGACAGAACAAGACCCGGTCTCTAAAAAAAAAAAAGAAGAAGAAGAAGAAGAAGGAGAAGAAGGAGGAGGAGGAGGAGGAGGAGGAGGAGGAGGAGGAGGAGGAAAACCATTTGGAGCTGTGAGTGGAGGGAAAAGGGGAGTTCTTAAAACTGTCCCTGGGAGCCCAGATGTGATCGAACATGAAAACACACTCTTCTTACAAGTGGCTTGGAAATAGGACCTAATGTAATTATCTTAAACAAATTCACAAGAGGAGAGCATTCCTGCTTGAGGTCATCTCAACTAACCAATGCAGCCTTGCTCTGCTCAGCCTGACACAGTGCTTAGCCTGGGAGCCTGATTTGGACTGAGAAAAAGACCTCTCTGGCTGTCACTTTTCCATATGGATTATCTGAATGTCAGAATGTTCCAGGCATCAGCTCCTTAAGTCTAGGAGTCATGAACTGCCAGACCTCTGCAGACACTGGAATGTAGACTGTGATTACCAGCACGTTTGCCCTAATAACCGATTTGTTTCTAGATAATCTAGTTTGGGTGGTTGAGACATGGATGAACACAACTGGGAGTGCGTTGATGAATGTTGAGGCAGGTGATAGGTATCTGGGGGTTCCTCACACTACTGTTCTTTTTGCTTTCACACGTTTGAGGTTTTCCATAGTGAAAAATTAAATCAGCAGAAAGGCAGTGCAGTCCAGTGGTTACGTGCATGGACTCTGAGTCCCACAGATCTGGGGGTGTGTCCTGGCTCATCCAAACTAAATCATCCCAGGCTAAGTCTCCACAGTAGTAACCTCAGTGAGATCTTAGCTCCATTTTACAGATGAGGCCACTGAGGCTCAGGGAGGGGCTGTGACTTGCCCAGAGTCCCACAGTTGGGAAGGCCTGAGCCAGGATTTGAACCAAGTCCTTTTGCCTCCAAAATCTTCTAACTGGTACACTCAGGGCTGGCTGTATAATTTGTGGGACCCAGTGGACAAATGGCATGTGGGGACCCTTGTTAAAAAATGATGATCGCTTCTTGGAATAGGGGATTTGAAAAAATAATAATAGTGGTGAATTTCAAGTTGATGACAGCAGAGCATTAAACCAAGCACAGGGCCCTCTGCGAAGCTGGCCCCAGCTACACTGTATAATGTTAGCTGCCATTATTCTTACTACAATTGCATATTCACAGTCCCCTGGAGTCTTCAAATCAAAGAAGAATAGAACAGAATTCTGGTGTCTCAAGGATCTTGACGATCCCAGAATTACAGAACAGTGCCCACTCCCACAAATTCTTGCTAAGTCAGAACCCAGAACATGAGAAAGAACAAAATACATTGGCAAATACAGAATGCTGGAACTGGAAGATGTCATCAAATCAGCCCATTTTACAGATGTGGAAGTCAAGACCCAGAAAACAGTAGCAGCTTTCCTAGTATTCAGGACTCCAAGACCCCAGGGTCCCTCATCACCCCTGAGAGAACTCTCTGGATCTTCCCATTCAGCTGACAGGCCTCCCCCATTCCTTCAGTTTCCAGCCCCTGGCGTGGGATTCTTCCTCCATTGTTCTCCTCGTGGGCCAACCTTCTCCCACGCCATCGCCTCTTTTAGCTCAGTGTCCCAGAAGAGCATTACCAACAGCTGCTTAACTCAAATTATAGCTTCTTTAGGAAGAAAGAAAACATGGGATAAGAGATCGAGGCAAACATTGCCACTCTAAAGAGGCTCTCGTCAGCCTGTTTTGAGTGAGGAGTTTGTTTTTTGTTAATATTTTTTCTGCATGGCGTGCTGCAAATAAGAACATTCAGAGAGCAAATTGGTGGCGTATTTATTGCTGTTGGTTCCTCAGCAGCACTAAGCCAGTAATAACGGAGAAGCTGCTTGAAGTGTGAGCTCAATTCCGCCTGGTTAAAGCGATCACGGCTCCGCTCCGGGGCTGTGTTTTGTCAAGTAGACACAGAGCACAACCCCAGAACACCCAAACTAATAGCATAATCGGATTGAGACTTCCGCATGCTCCCCACATCCCTGCGGGTTCCCTGGGGCAGCGGGCTGGACTCCAAGCTCCAGGTGCCCACCCGACACCCAGCCCAGACCCAGAGAAGACTGGTACCTCTCCCTGCCTAGACAAGCCATGCTCTTAGCTTTGTGCCTTGCTCCCAGGTACCTGAGAGGGATGGCAGTGTGAGACCTAAGTCATGCACCCAGGAGGGTGGGGGTGTCCCCTCGAGTAGAGGGCTCCACAGAGAAGATACCAAGGGGGCCACCTTAAAGTCCAGCACCGGCAGTTCCTGGTTGAGTGACCTTGAGCAAGTTACTGAACCTCTCCACCCGTACCTCTACTTCTCCGTAAGTAAAATGGGTATAATAATAAATACCTACATCATAGAGTCACTATGAGGATTAAACTGAATTAATGCATGGGAAGGGAATCCTTTAGAACAGTGCCTGGCCCTTGGTAACAATTACACAAGCACTGGTTTTATTTATTTAAAATCCGTTGCCTAGGCTGGAGTGCAGTGGTGCAAACATAGCTCACCGCAGCCTCAAACTCCTGGGCTCAAGCGATCCTCCCTCTCCAGCTTCCACAGTAGCTGGGACTACAGACGTGTGCCACCACACCCAGCTAATATTTTTTTAAATTTTGTGTAGAGACAACATTTAAATTTTGTGTAGAGGGGCATCTCACTATGTTGTCCAGGCTGGTCTCAAGGCAGAATTTAGATCATCAAAAATCTTCGGGATCCCAGAATTACAGAACTCTGGGATCTGAGCTATGTTTACAGTGGTGCAAACATAGCTCACCGCAGCCTCAAACTCCTGGGCTCAAGCGATAGCCCTACCTCGTCCCCCAAAGCTCTGGGATTACAGGTGTGAGCCGACGTGGCTAGCCTTGGATTTTTACTGGAAAGATAACAAGCTCTGGAGTCTGCAACCTGGACTTTGCACACTGTGTGAACTTGGGTGGGTCACTTCAGCTCTGGCTTCTTTGTCTGAACAGACACGAGGTGATAACTCATGTGTATGTCTCAGGGGGCTGTGAGGGTTAACCGGGGTAAGGAGCGTTGATGGGTTTTGTAAGCAGCGCTGGTTTTGTGGCCCGGTCGGGGCCTCCTGGGAAACAGTGTAGTACGCTGTTGGTGAGAGTGTGAATTATGACAACTACTTGGAAAAGAATTTGGCAATGTGGCATCATGTGGAAGATGCACATACCCTCTCACTCAGCAATTTCACCCCTAAGAAGACGCCCAAAAAGAATTCTGGCTGATGTGTTCACATACACACATGGATGCTCATAGCAGTGTGTTCAAGGGAGTTCTGGGCAAGAAAACACCTTAGTGCCATGGCCAGGAGATCACATGAATCAACTGTGGGACAGCCAAGCAATGGACTCCCACACAGCCCTAAAAATAAATTAACCACACCACCATGGAACGATACCAGGGAATCTTTTCCTGATGGAATAGCTCTGTATCTTGACTGTTGGGATGATTATTCAAACCTACACACATTTTCAAGAACTGTACACCTGGGGTCAGGGGAAGAAATAAAAGATACATGTAAAAAAAAAAAGTGATGACATCTGAATACGACCCACCTCTGAGTTAACAGTATTGTCCAGTGGTTAGGTGCATGGGTTCTGGGTCCCACAGATCCAGGGGTGTCTTCTGGCTCATCCAAGTTAAATCATCCCAGGCTGAGTCTCCATAGTAGTAACCTCAGTGAGATTGTACTGTTGTGTCAATTTCCTGTTTTGATCATTTTTACTATGACCTTGAAAGGTATTTTCATTGGGGGAAGCTGGGTGAAGGTTGACAGGGTCTCTCTGTATTATTTTTTCAACTTCATGTGAGTCTTAAATGATTTCAAAAAAAAAGAATTAAAACTGATTAATTAATTAATTACAGTGCATGCAACAACATAAAGGAATCTTAAAAACAGAATAAGGAAAGATAAAGAAGAAAATACACAGTGGGATTCCATTTATACTGAGTTCAAAAACAGGCAACCCCTACACTACAGTATCTAGAAATCTTATACATGTAATAAGTCACTAACAAACAGCCAACCCTGAACCCAGAAGAGGGGTTCGCCTTGGCAGTAGAGACGAGTAGGTAGCAGGTAGGGTGGAGTCCACAGGGCTTATTCACATGGGTAGCATTGCATTTCTCAAGCTCAGTGGTGAAGAGGCTGTTGTTGGTTTCATTTTGCTTTGTCCCTTACGCCCACCTTACGTATTTCATTTTATTTGTATAAAATATCTCCATAAAAATAAGTTTTTAAAAGGCTTTGGTCTTTGGAGTCAGAAAGTCCTGGGTCAAGTGCTGGCTTTGCTGCCTAGCAGCCAAGTGACCTTGGCCAAGTCACCTCTGGGCCTCAGGGTCCTCTGTGTGGAGCCTACTGGGCAGGAAGATGGCTATCTTATTACAGGGCCTTCCTGGAAAAATGACCTCCCAGCACCTTCAGGCATGTGGGCCTCCCTTTTTCTACAGGGACTTGGAATAAGGCCTGAAGGGACAGCTTTGCCCAACAGTGCAGCCCCGTAGGGGCACTGCCCACCCATGTCCCTGACATGTTCTGCTGGGAAAGGGAATGTGAACTCTCTCCCTTTTATTTTTATTATTTTTTTGACAGGGTCTTACTCCATCACCCAGGCTGGAGTGCAGTGGCACAATCATGGCTCATTGCTACCTTAAATTCCAGCCTTTGTCTTCCCTCAGCCTCCCCAGTAGCTGGGACTACAGGCACACATCACCATGCCCAGTTAATTTTTTTTTTTTTTTTTTTTTTTTTTTTTTTTTTTTTTTGTAGAGACAGGGTTTTGCCATGTAGCCCAAGCTGGTCTTGAACTCCTGAGCTCAAGAGATCCTCTCACCTCAGCCTCCCAAAGTGCTGGGATTACAGGTGCATGTTTAACATTTCTCCAGGCCTGTGCTTGCCCTCTCTCAACACCTTCCCCAGCTTATCTCTCCCACTGAGAAGGAGTCACCCCAAGTGGCTTAGATTTGGGGCAGTGACTGGGCCAGGTTTGCTGGCGGCAGGGCCTTCTCCCGCATGGAATGGCCAAGCTTCCCTGCTTCCTATCTCTTCTCTGATTTACCCACCTGGGTACAGATCTTGTTTCTTTTCTCTTCTGCAACAAGCCAGAGCAAGGCAAGCTTCTGCATTTGCCTTAGCTGGATAGTCAGCCCCTCAGACCTCATGCCTAGACCCAGCTGGGCCGACCCTCATGAACAACCGTGCAGAGTTCACCTTCCTATCCCACTCTTCCCATCTATATTACACTTGCAGACCTTGTCCCGTTTATTGCTTTGAACAATTTAATTCTACTCCTCGGAGGGACAGACCTGGTTCTGTGTTCAAAGCTCAAACACCAAGACAAGCTCAACCAGTATTCACCTCTCTTCATTGGCTCTTACGAAACATCACTGCCATCCAGAATAAATCTTCGCCTTTTTTTCCCCTGCTCCTAGCTCCCTCGATATGTGTGAATATAAAATACAAATATATGTAAATATAATTCTGTGGCCGTTTGTGTTCAAGATTTAGAATCTCCTCCTAGAGGGAAAAGGCAGGAAGGGAATGGCTTGTAAGCACAGGCTGTGCTTCATTAAGAAGCATGTTTGGGGTGGTGATCACTTTTCTCTAAGCTAGACAAGCCGGCTGGAAGCTGACCTCCCTACATCCTGAAATTTCATCAACTCCTTTTCTCCTCCAAAGAGCCTCTCCCAACCCCTCCTCCACCAAAACAGAGCCCCTTCCTTCCTGTCTCCCCAGGGACCGCCAGGGGTCACAGGGACTGCGTGAAATGCGCTCCTCTGCTCCGATCCAAGGGGGCTCTGGGCTTCCAGACGGCTTTAGATGCCTGGCAGTCGGCCCACCGGCACGTGATGGGGCCCCAGGTCACGAACAACGGGGCTGGAGGGCTACAGCTGAGCATCTGGAGGGGACAGCCGCTGCCCGCTGCCTGAACTGATGGAAAGGAATCCTTGCCCTAATTTTTGCAACAGACACATGTTGTAACACTCCGCATCTTTAACAAAACCCTTTCATAACAACAATAAACAGCCATGTCAATAATAACACTGATAATGATAATTGCCCTATTTGAGAGCTCACCATCTCCAAGAGGGCTGGAAATGGTGACAGCCACTGATAGGGTTGCTTCTTAGATGCTACCGTTTTATAAACACTAGAGCATCCAGTTCTCACATCTATCCTCCAGGGGAGGACTGATGATTCTCCCCATTTTACAGACAAGGAAACTGAGGCTCCAGGGAAGTTGGCTCCTGTCCGGGGCACTTATGTGGTAAGGCATGGAGCCTGGAGTTGTAACTTAGGCCACATCTTTCTCTCCAGTCCCAACATTCAGCTCAGTAAGGAGACATCAGAATGATGCTTCTTCCTGGAGTTAGTTCAATGAGAAGGCTCGTCCTGAGGGAGGACCCTTGCTAGGTGACCCTGGGGCTGCCAAATCGCCTCAAGTATAAAATTCCAAGATTCCCAACCAAGGCCTATTCCAACAGAGCCTTATGATAAGGCAGTTGCCTGCCAATTCCCCAGCATGTGGGCTCTCCCAGCCTTTGTAATACCAGAAATATTGAAAATAGCTCACAGACACTCCCCCACCACTGTCACCTTTGGAGCCAGCAGGGTACCCCTCAATGCCTGACTTTCTGGGGACATCCAGGGCCACCATGCTGGTTTCAGTTCTGGGCAGGCCAGAAGGTACAACCTCCTGGTGCTCGGGACTTAACCTCTCTCACCCAGAGTCAGCCAGTCGTGAGGGAGCAGGGGTGGGGGTGGAGGGCCCGTTCAGCCCAGGCCACGAAGGCCCCTCAGCTGGCGGGACATCAAAACCCACACAAAACGCTTCCATGTGGTACCAGCCCTTGGCCTGCGTCCTTCACGTCGGATTAATCCTCCGGCTGCTCGGACAGACGTGTCCTCACCACTCTGCTTTCATGTTTGCCCACAATTTGAATGTCATCACACAAAATCAAGGCTAATTGTGAACAGACCTCCCCGCCCCCTCCCCCCGGCCTACCTCCCCTCCCCCTTCCTCCTTCCCTGTCCACATCTGGATCCCACAACCACTCTTGGGGACCTTGGAGACCTGCTTAGGCTGCGAACTCTGAGAATCTAACCTGATTTCCTTTTCCCGTCTCCCAGCCTCCTAAATATATATCATGGAATGTTACTTTCCTTTCCTTTGCTGTAGCCACTGCCCAGATGACCCTACAAATTCTCCACCTTTCTGGGCTCTCTCCAAGTGGAGAGCAAAACTCTGGCAAAGTTAGCTGGGTGCCGTGGCTCATACCTGTAATCCCAGCACTTTGGGAGGCCAAAACAGGAAGATTACTTAAGCCCAGGAGTTCGAGACCAGCCTGGCCAACAAAGTAGAACTGGGTCTCTACAAAAAAATACAAAGATGAGCTTGGCATGGTGCCACACACCTCTGGTCCCAGCTACTTGGGAGGCTGAGGTGGGAGGATTTCTTGAGCTCAGGAGTTCGAGACCAGGCTGGGCAGCATAGTGAGACCCCATCTCAAAAAGCAAGGCAAAATAAAATAAAATAGCTCTGGCAAAGCCAGGGGAAACCTACCCTCAACTCAGCCAGGTAAAACCTCTCCCCCTCAGCGAAGTTTTCAAGCACTGGTGAATATCAACTGTGTGGTCCAAGCACCCCAAACAGCAATTCCCTGGGTTGTGGTGACACCCATCCTCTCCACTTAAAAGGTCACATCATTTCAGAGTCCAAAAGAGGCTGAGATGACTCAAGGGCCCATTGCATACAGGAGAAAGCTGAAGCCTGGAGAGAAGAGAATGGCCAGCCCAAAGTTCAAGAGAAAGTCAGTTATTTGGGCTCAGGTTGGCCTTTGCCTAATGTTGCTTTCTGGAAAAGATGGCAATGAACACCACTTGTGGCCTGCACTGGCTGCTGGGGAATCCTACAGAAGATGACCCCACCCTGGAGATGTCCAAGAGGTGACATAAGAATCTGAGTTTAGGTCTGTGCTCTGCAAATACCACTTAATTGTGGATCCGATAGTGCAGAGCTGTCACCAGACCCAGGCAACACGTGCAGAAGAGCAGATCCAAAGGAAGGAACAAAGGTTCCAGAACCAGACCCCTGGAATCAACCCACTTCATCCACACACCACCCTGTGGCCGTGAGCAGCCACCTAACCTCTGCAGGATGGAGCATGTTTCCACGACTCCCTCCCCAGCCACAGTTCCAGCTCCTTCCTGTGGGTGTTTGCCGAGTGCCAGGGAGTAAACGGAGCACCAGGGAGTAAACAAAGTGTTTAGCCCTAGTGTAATCCTAAACTATCGTCATTCCTATTTCCCAGGTGCAGAAACTGAGGGTCTGACATACATAAGGACACACAAAAAGTCAAGATTCAAAGTGATGAGAGGAATGACTAAATGACAACAAGAACTATTTAATAACCCAGTTATTATAATCAGCAAGGGGAGAGATGAATGAGTGAGTGAGTGAATGAGTGAGTGAGTGAATGAATGAATGAATGAATGAATGAATGAAAATTTGCCCTTCTCCTGGGCTCCAGGACACATTTGACGATTTTCTCTGCATTGATGGAGAAATACCTCCACTTCATTTCCAAGGACTGCAGAAGGGAATTTAAACGTACACACTCCCGTATCGTTGGCATCTGCCAAGAATGAGGCTGAAGCTTGCTCGAACAAATGAAATTCTGACAAAGCGTGTCACAGGCTTGAAGCATCTGGCACTGACTGGGAGAGACGCACATTTGAATCTGAGAGAAGTGCCGCTCGCCTGCGAATGACAATTGTGCAGTCAGGGCCGACTTTCCCTCTGACCTTCTGGCCAGCTCCAAAGGGCTCTCTCCTGTAAACATCCTCCAAATAGTTTATCTTAATAAAAGCGCCTGTAAGGGAGACGGAGTTGATTTGAAATGGTTTCCTTGGCCGTTTGTCTTGTCGGCCAATTGCTAGGAGAGGGCTGAAGTCAATATTGCCTGAGCTGCGGTGGGGTCCTGCAGGCCTCGGACTCATCCTGGGATCATGCCACTGATGTGACAGCCGACACTGTTCCCTGAAGCACGGAGGAGCCTCAGTGGGTGATGGCAGCCAGTGCTGGACTTGACCTCAGACACATTTGCAGGCTAAGCTCCCATACGCCACCCTCCTTGTCCTGCAGTTCGGAGAGCAGAAGATAGGCAACTAGATGACCACTTTACAGATATAGAAACTGAGGCACAGAAAGAAGAAATGGCAAATTTGCGGTTGCCTAGCAAATTATTGGGAAGACTAGAAATAGTGTTTCTTTTCCTGAACACACACGTAATCACTGGCTAATTGCTTGGCGCTGCAGAGGCAAAGTTAAATAAATCACAATAGGAACCCCCAGGGCTCCCTCTCTCCAGTTAGTAAAAAGAATAGGGAATAGGGACTTTGGAGATGGAAAGACCCGAATACAAATTCTGTATCAGCTGCTTCCTGGCTACATCACTCAGAGGACATCACTTAACTTTTCTGAGTCCCAAAAAGAAAAGTGATACTATTTTCGCAGGAAGGCTTTGAGGGTCAGATGGCTTTGCACGGTCATAGAAAGGCCTTGCGCTGTCCCTGCCACAGAGGAGTTCTCTCACCAAGTGTGAATTCCCTCCTCCAGTGCCTAATCCAGCGCCTTTTCACCCAGTTCTCTCTGTCTTCCCATTCTACTGAGGCCTGAGCCTCCCCCGGCCTGACCCTGGACCTTGCAGATGTGGCAAATGCGGAAAACATTAGGCTTGCTGGCGATTGTCTGCACAGCCGTGTTTATGTTTGCAATAAAAGCAAGCAGGTGCTGGCAATTTAGCTAATCAGGTACTATCCCGGCCCCAGACGCCTGCCTGCCTGCCCGCCTGCCCGCCTGCCCGTCGTCACTGCTCAATGTGGCTTTCTCCAAGCCTGCAATTAGCCTGGTCCCCCAGCCCTGCACACGGCTCGGATTACCCCAACAGGATGCACAAATGGCCCAATGGACAGTCCCTTGGCAGTCCATGACCAACGGCGTGGGGCTGAAACCTCTTCAGGCCTGTGCCCTCTGCAACATCAAAACAGGCCTCTCTTGCCCTCTACAGAACCATTTTTGGGGGTCAAGCCTGCTAAAGGAGAGGGCTCTGTCTGGAGTTTTCACAGGGGAAGATGAGCAACGTATAGAAGTGGTACAGTCATCAGACCCTCAGACTCACCCCAGCCTGGATCAGGCTATGGCCCCCAAAGTCACTTGATCATATGGGCCTGCAGAATCTGACACAACAGTCTCTAACCCTGAGCATTTAGCAGTATCAGGTACACCACCCAGGGATGGACGTTCATGAGCCCTGCCTGCCAGGCCCTGTGTGACCCCAGACACACCTCACTGGCCAGTCTGAACCTCAGTTTCCTCATCTGTCAAACAGGCAGATTAGACCAGCTCAAGGTCTGTCAACCACAGCACTACTAATGCTTGAGCTTGGAGGGTTCCTGCTGGGGAGCCGCCCTGCCCATCACAGGATGTGAAGCGGCATCCCTGGCCTCTACCCACTGCATCCCAGCAGCCGCCCTCACCAGTTGTAACAACCAACGACATCCCTAGACAGTGCCAAACCTCCCCTAGGAGCAGAGACAACATCACCCCCGTAGAGACACTGGAGTAGAGCCATGGCTGCCAGCCCCAGCTGCACAGCAGGCTCCCTTGGGAGGACTTTGAGAGGTGAATCGTGCTCTACCCCATAGTTCCAGATGCAACCACTCTGTGGGGCAGCCCAGGCATTCATGCTGTCGGTTTCAAAAGTTCCCCAGGGATTCGAATGACCTGATAGGGTTGAGACCCACTGGGGGCTCAAAGATCTATGAGGACCACCACCCCACTTTTTCTGGGCAGAGATGTCCTTACAGAAGTTCAGCCCAGCCTTTCGCAGTCCAGGTCTAACCCATTTCCCCAGCTGCACCACAGGCCTCCAGCGACCCCCACCTGGAGGGTCTTGTGTGGTACTTTTATTTTTCTTAGCAGACATGATTTAACCAATTCCGAATTGAACAGAATCCAATCAAATGCAGTGCCTACAACACTTTTACGGCTAATTGGTTTGACTGGTACATTGTAAATGTGTGAAGGGACTCTAGTGAGGGAAGCGGGGACCTGGTTAACCTTTCCGTGGGGCTTAGCTCTTTGCTGTGAATCTCTTAGGCCCGGCCAGCCTAGGGAGCACCTCCTCTTGCCCACTGAGGGGACTCCAGCCCTCAGAGCTTCCAGCTCTTCTCCCAGGCAAGGTGTCCTAGGACCAAGGCCTTCTGGCAGCCCTGAGCAGTCAGGGCTGAGCCCGATTTCATCCCTCTGAGACAAAGTCCCTTAGGGAATCCTGGCCTGGCCCTCCCTTCCTCCTTCCTCCCTGTTTCTCTGCTCCATCCTCCCTGTCTCCCTCTTCCCTATCTCCCTCCTCCCTCCTCTCTCCTCTCCACCTCTCCTCCTTCCTCCCTTCCTCTCTTCTTCCCTGCCTCCTCCCTTCCCTGCCTCTTCTTCCCTCCTCCCTTCCCTCCTCCTTCCTTTATCCTCCCTTCTCCCTACTCCCCTCCTCCCATGTGTCCAGCTACACTGGTGTCCAGGCTGTTGCTTGGACAACCAACCTCTTTCCCTTCGTATAGCCCTCACCCATGCTGTTCCCTTGACTTAGACATCTGTTCCAGCACCTCTGCTGGCTTCATGCCCCTCCATGCCCTCACAGGTGAACACAAATGTCACTTCCTCCAGGAAGCCTTCCCTGTCAGCAACTCTCAGCACAGGCAATCTCCTTCAGAGGACCCATTACTGACTGTAACTAAGGAAGTTTGTCTGGGCAATTCTCTGTCTCCTCAAATTCAACCAGGAAGACAGAGGACAGGCTCTGATCTGCCTGGTCAGTCCTGCTATGGAGGAAGGTCACTGTGGCAGGGCAGGAGCTGGGTACCAGGAGAGAAAGCTGGTGGGGCCCAGCCTCTGCCCCCAGGAGCTCCCACCAAGTGTAAGGTCAGATGAGCCCAGAGTCGGTACCAGGGAGGCTGAGAATCCGTGCTAGCTCTCAGCCTGGCTGCTTCTCGCAAACGTGGAAACCACCACCATGCCTATTATTGAAGAAGTCATTCTGTGGGCCAAGATGTGGCCAGGCTGGAGGGATGCCGTGCAACCTTAAAACTAGAAGTCTGACCTCCATGGGCCGGGCTGGGACCCAAGCTGCTGAGAGCTTCCTTTCCCCCAAGGACCTTGAAAACGGTTTAGATAGTCTTTTATGGGAAATTGTCACTTTTTGTAATTAATCTTTCATTTTCCATAAAAGGAATGCAGGCGGTCGGGCTCGGTGCCTCATGCCTGTTATCCCAGCACTTTGGGAGGCCGAGGCAGGCGGATCACCTGAGGTCAGGAGATCAAGACCAGCCTGGCCAACATGGTGAAACCCCGTCTCTACTAAAACTACAAAAAGTAGCCGGGCATGGTGGCATGCACCTGTAGTCCCAGCTGTTCGGGAGGCTGAGGCAGGAGAATTGCTTCAACACCTGGGAGGTGGAGTTTGCAGTGAGCCGATATCATGTCACTGCACTCCAGCCTGGGAGGAGACAAGGGTGAAACTTCATCTCAAAAAAAAAACAAAAAACAAAAAGGGAATGCAGGCTCGTAGTCAAAAACAAAATCCAAAGGCACTGTAAGGCGTGTAACCTAAATGAAGGGTCCCCACTCCGCCCCCACTCCTTCCCTCCTCATGCTGCTTCCCAGAGGCAGCTACTTTCCATACTTTCACCCACTTCTTAACTCTGCGTTTCTCAATAATATGTATCCTGCATATTTGACTCCTTCCATTTTAATTATGTTTAAAAAAATTACATAGACATGTTTTCCCTAAAAGTACAGGTTTAAAAATCTGACAGACACAGTGCTTGAGACCCCACTCCACTGCTTCCTGGCTGCGTGGTCCTGAGCTGATTTCTTGACCCCTCTGAGAATCCATTTCCTCGGCTGTCACATGGGAATAAGGACACCTGTTTGGTTCAATCGCTGGGGTTTAAAATGGGATGATTGTGTAAACCTCGGAGGCTCAAGGGATGTGCAATAAACCACTGCTGTAGCTTGAGGACCTGCTTGCTCGTCACCCCTTGTGGAAAATGAGTAGCTCAGTACACAGCACTTAGAAGGGAAGATAATAACAGATCCACCTCCCCAATGCTGTGAAATCTGAGAGAGGAGAGAGAGTAGTGGAAAGGCTGGCAGATAGGAGCAGAGCAGAAGGAGCAGTCTGATGAACATTCTGCTATGAGTTCCATTTCTGTGCAGCCCACATCAGCTCCTTCATAAGGGACTGATGGTGTGTGCAGCGTTCAGGGGCCCCAGCCCCTGGCAGCCCCATCCTCCAACCTCCTGTCTCCCCTGTTCATATTGC